>NC_138780.1:132191347-132395660 GCF_965119305.1 Pelophylax lessonae
TGTTTTTACAATAATGATTAATATTATTATTACTATTCTTTTTTATGTTTGTAAAATGTATAGTTCAAATTATACAGTTTTGAGATTTTTTTACCCAATTTTTTAATACATTTGTTAGTATTAGATTAATCATTTTATAAATAGATTAATCATTTTATAAATAGTGACAATTATTATTGTGTCCCCTCCCCCCTTTTTTTTTTTTTAACTACTTGCTGCCCGTAGGACATCCATGGACATCCTTGGGTTGCAATAGTTATACCGGGATGATGACTGCACCTACAGGCATCATCCCGGTATTGAATTTTTCATCCAGCAATTCCCTTTGTAGCAGAAGCAATTCTTCGGGTTCCACCGCCTCTTCAGGCTCTACCCTCAGATCACGGAGCCTGGAAGTAATAGGACCGGCAGCATCGACTGCACAGGACAGAGAGAGGAACTGACATTGTTCCTCTCTCTTTGTGACCCTGAAAACAGGAAGCAATGACTATATCGTCATTTCTGGCCATGCCTCATTGTTTACCTGGCCACTAGCGGCCAGGAAAGTAGACTATCAGACCGATCTGTGTCTGATCAGCTGCATTGGAGGCCAGAGAAGAGATTTGGGGTTTTATAGACCCCAGATCTCTCCATAAAGATTACCTGTCATGGCCCATGCTGTCACAAGGGATGTTATTAATCAAAAAAAAAAAAAAGTACAAGGATAAAAAATTAAGTTTTGTATAAAATAAATAAGAATATAAAAAAAAAAATAAAATCAAAGCACCGCCATGCTTTCGTGCAAATGTGAACGCATACGTTACTCCTGTATGCATATTAATTCTAGCACCAGACCTGCGTAACTCTAAACTGGTAACCTGTAAAGGCGTTTAAAGTGATGCCTATGGAGAATTTTAAGCACCGTAGTTTGCAACCATTCCAGGGGCAGACGCAATTTTAAAGCGTGACATGTTAGGTATCTATTTACACAGCGTAACATCATCTTTCTCATTCTACAAAAAAATTTGGGTAACTATTTTTTATTTTTTTATTTACTAAAGGTATTTTTTTTCCCAAGAAATATAGTTTGAAAAACCACTGCGCAAATTCCGTGTGACATAAGAAATTGCAAAATATATATAATGTTTGAGAGTTCTGAGTAATTCTCTAATTAAAAAAAAAAAAAAGAAGGAAATTTTTACATGTAGGAGCGAAGTGACAGAATTGGCCTGGATCCAAAGTGGTTAAACAACATAGGTTAATACTCATATTATCATTATTGTATAATAATTTTGACATTTCCATTACTATTAAATATTTGGTTTTATTATGACCCCGTGCAGGTGATATTGTTTTAATAGATTTATATGGAGATTTTCTTCTGTTCTTTATAGCCCTGATGAGGAGGGGGGGGGGGGGGTCTTGGACTCCCGAAGCATATTGGCTACTTCATGGATTGTACTCCTAATTTGCAATAGAATAAAGTTGTATCTGGACCTCTTAGCAGTGGCGTGGCGCTTCAATTTCAATTATCGTTACCTTCCTGAAACTTGTTTCTGAATTTCTGTGTCCCTCAACGGACATTGGAGAAATATACTGGTGTCTGCCACATTTACAAACTGTGTCTGAGTCTATGATACTGACTGACAGCACAGCTTATGGGGAAGTAGAGCGTGAAAAGTTTCCACTTATCACTGGAAAGTGAACTGCTTTACCGTGTTCAGAATAATCAGCTTGAGGAGAAGCAATGGGAGATGCACAAGAACTAATCTACTACCACACATAAGCAGGACAGAGATGTAAAAACAGTATAAAGTTTATTTTATTAAAGTTTTCAGATATTCAATGTTAATGCCTGGATTAGGCTGTTTTAGAAGTCTGCTGTGATAATTTATTTTCACTTTCCATTACAAAAAGGCAGATTTACCACTTTATAAAACAGTGGCTGGTAAAACAGGATTTTAACAATTTGCCGACCGGCCAACAGTCATTTTACTGCTGACCAGCAGCTTGAGCAGGTACCGCATGTACCAATATATTGCCCCACTCATGCGCACTCTGCACGCCCTTAACGCACGCAGTGGATTGAGGTGCTTGGTATCAGGCCACTCTGATGGGCCCAGATACCACGTGATCGCTGAGCAATCACATGCCACCTAGTAAACAGTAATGAATGGAATCCTTTCTTGACGTCATTGCTTATCACTGTGCGTGATCTGTGATAGATCACCGGTAATCACATGGTACCTGGGCCAATTACAGCACCCTGCACCATGTGATAGCTGTGCCCAATCACAGCATCACAATAGTAAACAATAAGTCATAAGTGAAAGCCATTTGGAACAGTTCAAACCATTGCCATTACAGTGATCACCTCTGTAACAAGCAATAAGTGTTAAATTAAAAAAAAAAAATTCCTGACCACACCCCCTCCCTCCCACGTAGTACAGTGTCACTATGGTCACACTGAATGACTGATGACAATATGTAAAACAAAAAAAAAAAAAGTTAAATACATTTTTTTTTAAATATTAATACAAATTATCCAAAACTAAAAAAAAAAAAAAAAGTTTTGCCTTTAGTTATACTTTAAGTAATGTTCAGGCCTAATATGTGCATTTTACATGTGTGCAAAAACTGAAAAAGAGGCTCTGGTAGCAACGTGGTTAATCATTTACTTGCAGTTCTTCCTAGTACTTTCTGTGTTGTAAATGATTGCAGTATTTGTTTTACAATAAGCTAAAATGTCACGGTAATTTTCAAAATAAAAAAGTTAAAGTAAGAGCCGGTCCACACTAGCGCGACTTGTCAGCCTGACAAGTCGCGGTCCATTGACTGCTACAGGACCCGTTCTAATAGGAGCGACACAAGTCTCTCCGACTTAGAAAAAGGGTCCTGTACTACTTCGACTAGCATAGACTTCCATTATGTGAAGTCCCTGCAAGTCACTCGGAAGTCATGGTGCATGGGAATGCACAAGTCGCCCCCGAAGTAGTACAGAGTCGTGTCGCCCCAGTGTGAACTGACTCTAAACCTGTTGTGGGGGACAGTTTAAAAAAAAAAAGAGCTATATACCCGGCTATAACATGAACAGACTGGACTGAATTCAATCTCACAATCATTCAAAAACTAGACTGGGCTGTAGTTTTTCAATACATACATAATATATGAAGTTTGGTGTCTCATTGTTTATTTTCTTTCTGTAGTCCATGTGGTGATGGATATGTCACTTTGTTACCTGAAGCAACCCAGGGATTTCTGTTGCATTACTGTGGAGTCCAAAGAGGTAAGTGCTGACCTTGCTATAAAGACTTAGGCTTCTTTCACCAGGACAGACCAATGGGGTCCACCCGTCAAGTTTTTCAGGCGGTCCCAATTGGACCATCCATTGCCCTCTATGTTTCAGTGGATCTCAACAGACATGTGTAAGCTGACCTCTGCCAACATCTGATCCGATCTGGTCTGCTTAAAAAACAGATGGATGAGGATCCGTTCCCCATCCCTCTGGGGATCAGATGACTGTTGGATGGAAACAGACAGGTGGTCGCTTTCCATCCAACAGCCCATAGTGGACAGCAGGCTGTGTACGTTTCCGTTCTGCATCAGTGGAGCGGACACAGACCATCTTCATGATATTTGTAACCCAAATTAAGTGAAAAGTTTGGTACCATTTAGTCAATATGTCACTGATACTGCCAGACTAAATAGCATTGCATTGCTTTTATCTCAATATTAAACAGATAGTAATAAAAGAGCTAATTAAATTAAGATGGCGCTGACCTTTTTTCTACCATCACTGACCAGGCCTGGTGCAGTGCTGGTGGGACATACAGTATATAAATGTACCGGATTAAATGCATAGATAAGATTGGTCGGGGTGTCTTAATCAGTGCACAAAAGTAGTTACAGTATACCTTAAAGAACTCTCATTTCAATTTACATTGTTCTGCCCCCATGGAACAAAGTACATGTAGTACTTAGTCTCATATAGCTAGGTGCTTCCCAAATCAAGTTATGAGTTCTAACCCGTGCCAAGACAGCTAGGAAGGAAACTTACAATAACAGAAGCTTGTCTCAGCTCAGAGCACTTTCCCTAGACAGATAGTCCTCTTGTCTTAGGAAGGCACTCTGAGCAGAGACAAGTTGCCGTTATAATACATCCATCCTTCCTAGCGGTTGTCAGATTGGCTGCAGGGGAAGGGAAGAAGACAGGTCAGAAATCATAACTAAACCGAGGACTCGCTGATCTACAGGAGACCAAAGTACTAAACTGACTTTTTCCCCATAGAGGGCATAAAGACATGATTATTATTATTATATAGTATTTATATAGCGCTGACAGTTTACGTAGCGCTTTACAACTTGAGGGTAGACAGTACAAAAACAATGTACTTTAATACAGTAGGAATCAGAGGACCCTGCTCGTTATAGTTCTTTAAGCCAGTAATTTTTCTGGTGTAAGTACAAATAAGCAAATTACACACATTTTACAATCAGCTGTTCTCTGACAATGTGTTTGTATTACAGGACAAATGTTACAGCTTGTGCTTCCAGTCAGTGCATAACGAGTCCATGCCACGTCCTACTAAGGATGTTGTAAGGGGAGAGATCCTGCCTAGTGCCTGGATACTGCAGCCTGATAGCAGCCATGGAGAAACAGTCACACGGGTCATTTATATGGTCCAGGTAAGAACCACAAGCTGTACAACTATAAGCCCTGGTTTTAGGAAACAAATTCTACAGTTACCAGTCTTACCCCATTTTCTATGGGAGATAAGGAAAAAAACTGCTTGATTGCTGTAGGAAATGTACAGTTCCTAACCAAAGTGATTTGCATAATCTGGAACAGTATTAGAGCTGAAGAGGACTTCAGCACTCCTTGGTATAGAACTTTCAGGTATACTTAAAAGTGCAATCTCCACTTGTCTCTTCAAACACTCAGAATGACATATACAGACAAAGAGGAAACATCATAGTGCACACTGCTATTTATTTATTTACAAGTAATAAAGTGTTCCGCTCACATATATGACAAACAAATCACAAGCCTCAATCCACAGCAGTTATCAGCCAGGAAGCTCCTTCAATGACAACATGGGTTGGCCCAGCGTGATGAAGTTAGTAGCCATGCCCAACTGATGCATTGCACCCCTACAGCCTTTATCAAAGTTAGCTACCTTATGAATTAATGACCAGTGGACAGGACAGGAACCTGGCTCTCGGCCCAAACCCAAATCAACTCTTCTTCCTCTTGAGTTCCCCAACTTAGTTAACTTGGTTCCTTACTCGTGATTGATAAATATGTCACCCGGTGGCATTCAGGGCCAGAACTAGCCTGTATGGTGTGGGGGGAGGGGGGGCAGAGGATAGGAGGGCAGTATACAGAAACAGGAATAACGCAGAGGACAGGGGTCAGCAGTTTGAAGGGCTGTGTACAGTGGATTAGCTGGGCAGCGGTCAGCAATTTGTAGGTCAGTGTACTGTGGGTCAGCAGGTAAGTGTACAGGAGTTATCAGGGCATTGAATCATAAGGACGGGGGGACAGGGATAAGCAGTGCAGTGTGCAAATGCACAGTGGTCAGCAGAGCAAAGAACTGGGATCAATATGGCAGTGGTTTGGGGTCATGGCAGAAATTATATCCTCTGTTGCTTTCTGCGGGCACAATGCCTGCTAAATTTGACCCATTCAAGTGAATGAGGCTGCTCTGCTCTGCAAACACCCCACACCTGTGTGCAATGAACACAGTTGTGGGGTTCTAGGGGTTAAAGTAGGCAGTGATGAGGTGATACTATGCCCCTTTCATGCCTGTCAAATGCTGTCTGACAAGTGATCTGAACGGAGATTGCTCTTCAGAGACTGAAGCAAATGCCTGTAACCACTTGCCAACAGGGCTGTAGCCGAATGACGGCTACAGCACAGTCGGCTTATTCTGGGAGGGTGTACAATGACGTTCTCCCAGAATCGCACTTCCCATGTGCCCCCTGGGGCCCGCACACGGAAGTGCCCATGTTTGCTGGGTCCGCTGGACCTGGCGCATTACGGATCATGGTAAAGGGCCAATGACAGTGACCCTTTACCACGTGATCACTCCATCCAATGAGTTATCTGTGTCAACAAATGGGCGCATGTACGGTTCAGTTCCCTCCACTCCTCACATGCTGTACACAGCGATTGGTAAAGCCTGCGAGGAGAGGAGGGATACCACAGCACTGCTCACCCCTGCCTCAACCATGCCACATCAGTGCCCCATCAGTGACCACCTGTGCCACATCAGTGCTCATCCATTCCCCTTCAGTGCTCATCCATACCACATCAGTGCTCATCAGTGCCCTAGAAAAGCGTAATGGGTAGTTGGAAAATTAGATTTGTAATTTTATGCCCCTAGAGCAGGCAGAATGTATTTCGGGGGGTGATTTTTGCTATGTGTTAGAAATATCTTATAAATGGACAACTTTGTGTAAAAAAAAAAAAAAAAAAAGTGTTTTCATTTTCTTTCCAAACTCCCCACCCAAAAAAAAAAAAAAAAAAGACATGTTTAAAAGACTCATAATGCCTCCCAGATTAGGTGTTGGGGTGTTTGCTTTCCAAAGTGGGGTAATTTTGTGGGTGTTTCCATTGCCCTGGTGCGCCAGAGCCAAAAAAGTGTGATAAGTTGTCAGGGAATTATATGTGTCATTTATGCTCCTAGAACGTCTGGAGGTGCTACTATGATGTTGGGCCTCTGTATGTGGCCAGGCTGTGAAAGTCTCACACGTGTGATATCACCATACTCAGGAGGAGTAGCAGAATGTATTTTGGGGTGTAGTTGCAAGTATGCCTTTACAGTATGTAAGAAATAACTTAGTAATAGGACAATTTTGTGTGTGTGGGGGGGGGGGGGACTTTATTTTGCAAAGAATTGTGGGGAAAAAAATGACAAACTTCAAAAAACTCACCTTGCCTCTTACTAAATACCTTGGAATGGGGGTGTGGGTGCTGGCTGGGCTCTGTGGACAGTTGGGAACTTTGACCAGGCACAATATCCATGGAGAGGATTGCCTGGGGGTGGGGTTGCGCAAAGCCCAGCACCCCCCTTAGATCCAGCCATGGTAGCATTGTCAAATTGAATTCTCAC
This sequence comes from Pelophylax lessonae, assembly GCF_965119305.1. NCBI lineage: Eukaryota > Metazoa > Chordata > Amphibia > Anura > Ranidae > Pelophylax > Pelophylax lessonae. Next base: position 132,198,442 of record NC_138780.1, read on the forward strand.
TGGATTACCCCAGAAGGGTAATGACCAGTATAGAAGAGCTAGCTGGGATAGGCAAGGAGGTCCTCTCCTACAAAGATCATATTCCTTCAACCGAGAAGTTCTCTAGGACTCCATCCAAAGCTGGTTTCTCCTACTGCAGCAACCAAGTGAGGATGAATGAGGTGGATACCAAGACCCCCAAACCAGTGATCTTTTGAGGAGGTGGTTCTGGTAATAGCAATTTTAATTTGATCTAAACCACTTAAGCCAGGAAGCCTACAAAACGCCTTTGAGTTTGAATCAATCCTGGGCCCTGGGGGTTTCTCGAGACTCCTCAGAAGAAGATTGTTCAACTTTTTTAACCTCCTGGGACCCCATTCAAATATAGAGCCTCAACACGTTCCTCCTCAATAGGGTGGGAGGGAGCTCCAGGAGAACATTTCCGTTTACAACCTAATAGAGAAAACACACCAGCCAGCTGGTGTTGTGAGCAGGCAATAGCCAATGAAATTTCCTTTAAAGCAAAAGAACTGGGGGGGAAGTGCCCCAGAGGGGGTGGGACCCCCTGTTAGGCGTGGGGAATCAGAGAAAACAATGGGGGCTGTGGTTAGGTTCCTCTCTGGCTAATGAGGGAATTTGGGAACCAACCCCTCCCTATTTACTTAGCTCTCTGCACTCACTATGACATGGCCTACTGACATTGCATGACCCCTGAGATGTATAATATATGGGCTACATCATCTGAGAAATGCATGCAAAATAACACATTGATGTACCGCTTCCACAAAGGTAGAACTGTATCCAATGATAGAGAAGTTCAGTGATCCACCCGGAAGGTGTAGCACTGCTGTCTCGGGAACTCCTGTGTCAAAATCTTTGATAAGAAGTGTTGGTCCCTGGTATGGCCATGCCTTAACACAATTCTTTTCGATGTGCTTATTGCATGTGCTGTATTAAAGGATTTTCCAATAGCATGTTTTTACAGGTTAGGCTGGGTTCACACTTATGCAAATTAGATGTTGGTTTCCCTGCATCCAATTCACATGACAGGAGACTGTGACTGGCTCCCAATGGAGCCAGTTTACACAGGTCTGGGGGCAGTCGTGTCTTTGGCTCTGTTTCAGGTCCGAATTCAGGCAAAAATTGTGACATAATTCGCACCTGAAAACGGAAAACAGGGATGCACCAAAGCCCCTGCTGTGAGCCGCAGCTAGTGTGAACCCAGCCTTACAAAAAAAAAAAGTATACATTTTATTACAATGCGCAGCAGTGCTTCATGTGCCGCTGTGTATAGTTGAATTTTTGTCAAACAAGGGAAATTGCCCTGCAATGTCTTGCAACACTGCATGCCTTATGTTCATGGCTACAAAATGGTTAAAAGAAAAACCAAAGTAACATTGATTTATGTGACCAGCATTACATTTGCCTTTTTTTTCTTCCCAGGCTGATCTTGGAGCTCCAGCTATTCCCTCCAGGCTGCTTGGTGTGGTCAGCAAGCGGCAGCCTCTTGTGCTTGCAAGTCTGGCCAATTTCTTCGCTAGGTAACACAAAACTGTGTAAGCATCAGCACTGTAAGAGTTGCAGAATTACTGTCACAGGATTGTGATGGGATTTTTGTGACACCAAGTACAGTATTGCCCGTAGCACACATTCTTTATAGATTTGGCAGCGATCAAGCTTGTAAGAAAATCATTTCTTTAGTTCATTTTTGAAGCATCCACAGGAAATAAATTAAAAAACTGTTTTGCACACAGCATTATGAAGCCCGCATGCAAGGACAGTGGTACAAGGCAGTCTTGGCTGCACAGAAGGGTTTTATTGAAGGGCAGAGACAGTCAAGGTTATTTAGAAGTTCTCAAGAGAAGTGGGACCTATTGATCAGACAGCGGTCTCAAAGTCTGTGTTGCCGATATCACTCTGATTCTTCTTTTAATACTTTCATATTGTTCTGGTTTCTATGGGAAAGCAGATAAACTAACCTGTTATTCATAAGCTAGGTAGGGTTTAAATAGTCATCTAATGAAATCCTTGTATCTATTTTGTGCAGTGCTTGCAGACTATAGGCTTCAGTCATTCTGACAATGTTGGATGAAGGCTTCTGTAAATTAAATCCACAGGCAGGATCAAATAAATTTGTCAAACTGAGACCATTTCACCTCGTGTTGACATAAGCAAACAATTTATATTGCTTTCCACAAAAGCCCAATTGGCTTTCAGAATACCGAGATGGCAGCTTCATCTGATTGGGTGCAAATGCTTTTCAGCTGTCAATTTCCACCAATCTGCTTCAGCTGTTTAATCAAGGGATGTCAAGCAGAAAGCCTGCCCCACTTAGCAAATTTCAGCCTCTTCCATCTGAACCAACCAAAATACAGACAGTGGGGGTTATTTACTAAAACTAGAGTGTGCAGCTCTGCACAGAAACCAATCAGCTTCCATTGCCAAACCTTAATAGCTCCATGCTCCTCTCTCACCCACCCCAATCCCTAAAAACTCTCTTTAGAGAGGCCTGTTTTGCCTTCAGCTAATAACTGAATCTTCCCATCAATTCATCCCTAACAGTTGTTACCTTTTGTTCCACCAGGCCTTCTCAATTAGATTGTAAGCTCCTAGGAGCAGGGCCCTCCTAACCCTCTTGTAGTGAATTGTATTGTCTCCCTTTATATTGTAAAGTGCTGCATAAACTGTTGGTGCTATATAAATACTATAAAATATTAACTGAACAAGCTCAAGTTAGAAGCTGATTGCCTACCATGAACAGCTGCAGGAAATTCTGGGTGTTGCAGTTTTAGTAAATCTCCCCCAGTGTATGGACAGCTTTAAATGTATGCCCAGCTTACACACGTCAATAACTAGATAAAAGAACACAAAATCAAATGCACAATAATAATGTGCAAAGAGCAGTAACCCATAGCAACCAGAACTCAACTCATAACTGTCTGCAATATACTAAAATCAGATCTGGATCTGTTTCTGCATGTAAGCATTGCCCTTAATGTCTGACTTATAATACATCTAAAAGAGTAAAGAACTAGCAGACATTAACCCTTTGCAGCCCAGCCATCCCTTTAACCACTTAAGCCCCGGAAGATTTTACCCCCATTCCGACCAGGGGGTATTTTGCGATTCGGCACTGCGTGAATTTAACGCACAATTGCGCGGTCGTGCGACGCTGTACCTAAACGAATTTGACGTCCTTTTTTTCCCACAAACAGAGCTTTCTTTTGGTGGTATTTGATCACCTGTGCGATTTTTTGATCACGCGCTATAAACAAAAAAAGAGCGTCAATTTTGCAAAAATAGCAATATTTTTCACATTTTTTTATATGAAATTCCCCCAAAAAAAAATGTAAAAATCAAAATTTTTAAAAATTTTCGGCCAATTTATTTTATGCTACCTATGTTTGGTAAAAAAAATCGCAAAAAGCGTATTTTGATTGGTTTGCGCAAAAGTTATCGCGTTTACTAACAAAGGGAAAGATTTTTGTCATTTTTGTTGTTTTTTTTTTTTAACGCGTAATGGCGGCGATCTGCGATTTTTTTTTGCGGTACTGCGACATTGCGGCGGACAGATCGGACCCTTGACTGACATTTTTGACACTTTTGGGGTTACCAGTGACATTTCTACAGTAATCAGTGCTATACATATGCACTGTTACTGTAAAAATACACTGGTAGTGAAGGGGTTAACTTTATTTGGAAGGGAGGGGCTGTGTGTGTCCCTAGGGGCGTGGTTTCTACTGTGATTGGCTGTGGCTCTAGCTGTAAGGACACTGATCAACGGATCTACATACCAGATCCGTTTTATCAGTGTCTTTGCAGCGAGGAGAATGACAGGCAGTTTGTTTACACAAGCTGCCTGACATTCTCCCTCTCCCCCGCCGATCGCCGAGTGACCGGCGGACATCGGGTCCGCTGGTCACACGCGCAGGGGGGTCCGTGACCACGCGGGAGCGGGAGCGCGCCCCGGGGGGCGCGCGCTCGCTCCCTAGACCCTCACAAGCAAGCAACGTAGCCCTACGTTAGTTTGCCTGTGAGGGGCTGACCGCCGACGTAGATAGTCGTGCGGCGGTCGGCAAGTGGTTAACAGGGTCTTTACACCTGGGGAGTGGGAAGGACTACCTGATCATGTGACCACTGATTAGTTGTCACATGATCAGGTGTTGGTGCCGCCAACATCTGATCTTTACTAAAGACTGCGGGCAGTCACTCAGAAAAGAAACATTGGCTGCGCATGAAAGCGAATGTGCATGTTGGAGATGAATTCCACCTTTTTTGCCACACGTTACATGGGCAGGGAGAGGTTAAATTCACTCTGATGTAGCATAACGAACCATTTTATAGTAAAGCAGAGGAAGCCATTTCCAGGTTCGGCAAAGGTGCAGTTTAGTGCATGCCAGGAAATCCATACATCGAATCTGATTGGATCTTCACCAACAATAGAAACTGCACAGCCAAATAATCTCTGCTCAGTCAGATCTTAGGAAAAGTCTTCCATGCGTTGTCATTTTTCCATTACATTTAAGTAAGCGGACAATCCATATACATTGTATACTCATTTTGGGGGCTGGTGTTTCTATGCATACAAAAATACTGTCCAAGGCACACATGAAAACCAGTTGTAGCTACAACTAAACAGGTGCTCTTTAAATGAGGGAGATTTCCAAATGTATCAAGGTACAATCAATGCTTTATTGTTGTATGTAATGCTGATTGTAAAATTAATTCCTATGTGTAGGAGGCCATTTTCTAGCTAGGGTTGAGTTTACTGATTGTAATAAAACAATTTACATTTGTAGACTGCATACAAGTAGCTTTGGGCCAGTTCTTCATTGCACGGTCCCTACTTACCACCATACAGCTGTGAAATGCTCAACTCACTATTCTCTGACCATCTACTTGCCTTTAGCACCACTCCTGAGTTCTTCACTGTGCAGCACTGCAGTGGAAGTTCTGTTCTTGGTTCCACCTCCTTACTGGCCTATAACTGTGATGGGCAGGCTCACCAACCAATCAGGAGGTAGTACCATGTTCTAACTTCCTTGCTGGAATCTCATGGATTTAGGGGCTCCCTGGGTGCTCTGTCTGCATGTTTTGTCGCATTGTTTTAGAGACTATAGCCACACAAAATGGGTTTATCATCTGAAAACATTGTCAATGAGATCTAGAAATCCAGCAAATTATTTAAACCTGGTCGTGTCCAAAACTATTACTTAGCTAAGAATATAGCTTGATATGAACTTTGGTCTCTTAGCACTGTAAAACACAAATTTGTTATTAAAGGACAAACTTCACCATGTGGAAAGAATTCTGAAGGATACAGTTTTCTGTACAGCGAAAAGTTTATTTTTATATAAAATGTATACAGTTTTTTATGTTTACAATATAATTTATTTATATATGTATATGCTTGCTTTGGATTTATGTTTGTAATCTATCCCTGTATTAAAAACATGAATGTAAAGATTTGAATCACTTTGTGTGTGTATTTTGCTATGACAATACAGTTCTTGTAAACTGATATATGAAAATATAAATCACTTATATATACAGGTGTACAAAAATATACACAATACATCATTTGGGGTTCTACAGTGTTAAAAAAATGCATTTGGTTTTATCCTTCGGTTGAGCTATGAATCAAAGTGATTTCAATGTTTATGCCTCTATTACATGTCCAGAGACTGCAAAAAAGGAAGGACCTAAAATTACTCACTTTGCGCTACTTCAGCTCGATTTCAAAGCCTCACATCAATGCGATTTACCATGCTGATTTCTTTGCGGCTTGCAACATCATTTAACAGAAGTATATGCTGGTCGCAATTAAAATCGGTAAAAAGTAGTGCAGGAACCCTTTTCAGAATCGCTGCAACGAGTCGTGGCAACAAACAGTCCCTTGCAGGCAACGGGGTGCAAATTGTCATGCGATTTGAAACTGAAATAGCATGACAAATCTCACTGGTGTGAACGGGGGCTTAAAGTGGTTCTAAAAGTACAAGGTTTTTACTTAATGCAGTAAAAACCTTCTGCTCCCCTTAAATACTTACCCGAGCCTTATCTCAGTTCAGCAATATGCGCAAGAGCAGTGTCTCTCTCTCTCTCCCCCCTCAGAGGCAGCAACAGGAGCCATTGGCTCCTGCTGCTGTCAATCACAGCCAGTGAGGAGAGTGGGGGTGGGACCAAGCATGCACAAATGCAGTGGGGAGGATCCCAGAGCGCTGGTGGGGGACTCCAGAAGAAGAGGATCGGGGCTGCTCTGTGGAAAACAACTAACCTGTTGAACTTACATGCTCTGTGCAGTTATTTAAAACTTTAATTTATGGATGCAGAAGGCCTCGCCTCCTCCACACGTTTATCCACATACACCAGATTCTAGCGGCAAAACCAGCAGATTCTTGCAGCTGGAATGACAGGTTCATGTGAATAGCGACGGCTGCTCAGCCTGTACAAAATAAGGACAGAGTGACAGCAGCCATCGCCATTTACACAAAGCTGCCCACCCAGCTTAAACACCCGTCCCTTACCTCAAGAAACCCAATTGGTATGCGAACAGTGACAGCTGCTGCCAGCCTATCATTACTTTGTACAGGCTGAGTGGCTGCCAATATTCACATGCACCTGTCATTCCAGCTGCAAAAATTGACTGATTCTTGTCACTGGAATCCAGTATATGCAGGTAAATAACTCTGAAGGATCCCTAACAGAACCGCATGCACATCTAATTCTACATTTAAGCCTTAAAGTAGATCTAAGTACACTCGCTAGAAGTTAAAGCTTTCAGTTCATGAGTATGTATAGCCAAAAACCCTTTTGGGATTAATAGTCACAGGAAACCTTTCAATGAGGACACTTGTTTTAGTAAAGTAATGTAATTCCTCTGATTTTCAATTTTGTTTTTAGAAGTGAAAGGAAATCTTCCCAACAGTGTACAGAGGCCAAAAAAATAAACCGGCAGAGGTTTAAACCCTTCAAAAGTAAAAGTTTTGGTTGTACAAACACTTTTAAATAATAGGCGGTGGTGCCACAAAGTGAACTGTGTTCAAACATTTCTTGCTATGGGGTGACCATTATCTCCCAAACAATTCTCCTTTGAGGGTCACCCTGTCACATTCTCCAATAAGTGGCCATGCCACACACATCGTTCTAGGTATGGTTTCTGTTGTCACTCAGCAGGTAGGCCCAGAATAATGATATGCAGTTGAGGCTAGAGTAAATGCATGAGGGTAGGAAGTGTCTAAGGAAATTCATAACAGTATCCACAAAATTATTTTATTTGTATTTCTTAAATTTTTTTTTTTTTTACAAACACATTTACTTGTCAGAGGTCAGTGAGAAGATGAGAATTCATTCATTAACACTGTAAAAGGCTCAAGTAGTTAAAATTGTTAAAAACCTGTAGTGAAAAATGTCTAGACTGCCACTTTTGGAAATGCTAGTTGCACAATAGTGTTGCAATGATTCCAAGTTTTCAATATTTTTTAAATTACTAAATCAATACAAATATGCAGATCAGGCGTTCTCACTTCTCCAGCTGCATTGTATTCTTCTGAATCAGATTGGGGTAAGAGATTTGTCAAACAGTTTGCATTTTTAGGTGGTCACCAATGGCAGTCTCTATTTTTCTCCATACAGGTTTGTTGTAGGCTGGAGACATCACTGGCTACTTAGGATCCTGTGATATTTCCAGCCCTGGTAACCATTAGGTTGAAATATTTCACAAACTATATTCAACAGTTCATGTAAAAATGTTGTTTTCTCCTTGATATGACACTTTGAGCAATGAGCTCTGAGAATTTACTTCCAATGCCATATTCTAAGCAATCAACTTAACAAAATATTGCAAGAAAAAAAAAAAAAAAAAAAAACTTAAAACCTGATTTCATTTTTGTGCTAACATGCCATTATTGTTATGCTTGTGAGACATTTATAATAAAGAAGCTCAATTCACTAAGCTATAAATGATCATTATTTGTCCTAAAACTTATGACAGCTGCAAATGGGTGTCACATGATTGGACGTAATAACAGAGATGGCAAAAAAACATGTTCTGGCTTTGTGAACTGAGCCAAATGTCTTTCCTGTATAAAACTAGCCTACAGTTAGGCCTTACGCACATTGGGCTTCAGCTTGTATAACAAGCAGTGTATACAGCAGTCTTCTGCAAAGCTTTCCATGAGCTTCCAGCAGCTTTGTTGAAGCTTTTAAAACAAACCGTCTCAGCCTAGGAAAATAAAAATACGTCTAAAACATAGAAATTGGTTTGGGTGGGGACTTTATAGGCCTCTTTCACATGGAGCGGACCATATTGCGATCCACTCCGGCACTTTTTTTTTTTTCTACGGACACGGATGACACTGGTGTCATCCGGTCCGTATGTCCGCATATCATCCCATCCGTTTGCGGATGATATACGGACATAATGTATGTCTATGGGATTGCGGATGTCAGCGGATGACACCGCTGACATCCGATTTTGCGTCCTTTCCGTTTCTGAAACGGAAGAAAAATAGGGTTCTGTTCCGTTCCAAAAAACGGAACAGAAAGGACGCAAATCGGATGGTCACCCGCTGACATCCGCAATCCCATTGACATGCATTATGTACGTATATCACCCGCAAACGGATGGGGTGATATACGGACATACGGAACGCCCGTGTGAAAGAGGCCTAAGGCATTCCACGTATTCGTAAATAAATCCATTACAAAACGCATTTTATATTTCAACCCATATATTTAAAAAAAAATAAAACCCATATATTGCGCTTCATATGCATTCTGTGGTTAAGATTTTTTGGGTACAGTTCTCTTTATTCCCTGGGGATTCCAGGCATTAAAGATCACTGTACCGAATACATTTTACCACAGAAACGCAATGCAGCTCAACATGTTTTTATTTTTTAATGGTATTTTTAAGATCTGTTTTGAATAAAACATGTTTTATAATGGATTTATTTGTGAATATGTGGAATGCCTCAAGTCTCACCCAGACCAGTTTCTTTTTTATAGACTTGTATTAGGGATGCTGGCATTCATTTGACAGGTGCGAGCACTAGGGATTTATGTAATAGATTCAAGGTTTGTCTTAATGGGAGTTACGCCACTTGGAAGAAAAAGCTGCTATCAAGCTTCAGCACTACTTGCAGCTTGTTGAAAGCCTGATGAAGCCTACTAGCTGCTTGTTTAACAAGTCAGCCAGCATTCTTATTTGGATCTATTTATCACCATCAAACTGCAACTTAACTTTGTGTTAAATGTTTGGACAAAGCTGCCAGAAACTCACTGATGGCTTTATAAGTACTTTGTAAATGCTTCCCGTGCAACCTTCTATTTCACATACTGAAGTCCATATGTACAGGGTCTAAATGTACCATTAAAAAAGCACAAACCTCAAGGAAGAAGACCTCAAGTGATTACTTTTTGAAGCTGTGGTTTCATATAAAAAAATTAAAATGCAAGTGCTCCTTTCTGTGATAGTCTAAAAAGGTCAGTAACACCTAAAACTGCCATTTCATTGGTAAGCGATTTAAATTTCCAGCACCCACCTAACAGTTTGTTGATCTCTCAGGTGACCAACTCTCTGTGCTTGTGTTCTTGGGTCGGAATACCTGCTGCAGCCACTCTTCCTGCTGGCCATATCTTTTATTGGATATTATAGGCAGCAGAGGTGTAACAATATCCACAATTAGATGAGAACATAGCTGTAGCAGGGATTTCTCACAGCTGGAGTCCCCAGGAAACATAAAATACCAGCAGATTAATCTGGCCACCAGATTATACTTTTTTTTATAGAAATATTCTTGGGTGGACTGAACATTAATAATCCAAATACTTTACAAGGTTTCTTAACAAGCTGTAAAAATAGCAATATAAAAATACCCATAGGGTTCCAAAATACCAGTTGACATAAGAAAATATTACAAACCACACAAATATAAAGTTCTGTGAAAAAATGTGTTGTGCTATTGGCTCCAGGTGCCCAGTGAACCAGCTGTGTGCAGTGTAAGTTCATAGAGATGTACCTTCTATTGGGGCAGCAGCTGTTTGGGGACAAGTGGAACATATGGCACAGTTAGCAGCATCAGTCGTAGGAAGACACAAATGATGTTCCAGGCACTAACTAGGAGCAATTATTTCAGCCCCTGTCTGTGGCACAAGTATACTTGTTGGGTCTTTTGGCTCTCTGTGGTTTTCTGAGCCAAGTGCTAACTGGTCCAGCTCAGACAACAGGTCCTGTTGTGAAAGAAAATTGAATTTTATTACAAATATATTTTTACACCCTTCACATACAAGATCTCTGGGCATTGGAGGCCAGAAACATTGTTGAGCATTAACCCCTAATAATAAGGAAAGCTTACCAATAGCCACTTGTACTTCTGGAGCCTGCATATGTGTTTTTCCAGTTCATCGTGCTGTATAAGGCCCAACTCAAGCAGTTGTTGCACTAAAGCGGCAAACAATCCCCACTGCTGTACATAAAACAGATTTGATGACATTAAACAAACTGTGCCACCAGATTGAAACAGCTTCATTTAACTACTATCAGCTAAATAAGCACATATTTACATCATTTACATACCCCCATATTGATAAATCAATTCTTGCTGTGTTTAAATAAATAATCATTGAACCCTTCCAGAGTGCCGGATGCTTAGTTCTGGGTGTCACTGAAACTGGAGAAGGACTGGATTACAGAGTGGTGTCTGCTGCGGACAGGCTTTTTTAAAGCTGGAATTGTGTTTAAAGAAAAGTGAAGTAGAAGAACTGAAATATTTGTCACCAAAAGAGGAGTTAAAGTGATACTAAAGCCTGTTCCTTTTTCTTTAAAGCAGCCCAGATCCTCCTCTTCTCGGGTCCCTCTTCCCTCCCGCCCCCCACAGCAAGCAGCTTGTTATGGGAGCTCCCGAGCCAAGCCGCTGCTCTGTGTGTCCATTTGGATATGGAGCGACTCATGCAACATCGCTGGATCGAGATGGACTCAGGTAAGTATTAGGGGAGCTGCTGCACACAGAAGGTTGCATAGAATGCATTAAGGTAAAAAAAACCTTCTGAGTTTACAGCCAATTTAAGCTTGTGATACATGTAAAGAATTCAGGCCTAAATATTAAACTCTTGTTTTTTTTTTTAAACAACTTACCTGTCTTCCTCTTCTTGGGTCCCCAGCAACACTCCTGGTCCCTCCCTTCTGCCGAGTGCCCCCACAGCAAGCAGCTTGCTTTGGGGACACCAGAACCGCTGCGCTGAGTGTCCATTCAGACACAGAACTGCGGCTCAGATCCACCCACCTTCTCTCCTCATTAGCTCACTGACTTTTTGTCTCAGCCAATGAGGAGGGAGGGTCCTGGACAGCTGAGGCACATTGCTGGACGTAGATAGGCTCAGGTAAGTGTTAAGAGGGCTGAGGTGAGCTGCTGTACACAGAAGGTTTTTTTTTCTTAGAAAAAGAACAGATTCCTTTGGAGGAACAAATCAAGTTATTGTACTGTGACTGCCAATGTTGCAGACTGGATGCAGACATCGTTCCGCTGACAATTTTATGACATCCTCCTCTGACTAAAGTCAGTTGAATGGTTGGACTTTTGTTGACTCCCCCGGCCCCCATGCGGCCTGCACACTAGGCCCAAACCGTCCGCCATGTGGGAGGGGGGGGGGGGGGGGGGGGGAGTAGGGAGAGGGGTCACAACAGGACAGAGGGAAACCTAGGAGTGTGAGGGTCCTACCATCCCAGGGAGAGGGCCCGCATCCAAGCAAAAATCTGCGAGGGGGGGGGGGTTTAAGTTTACTCACCATACCGGGAACACAGGCGGACGCCATCTCTTGATAGGACCCCACGCCACCGGAGTAGGGGGGCTGTCGGCCAAATAGGAACGCTGCGACATAAGCCTAGGCCCTGTCGTGTGCGTCCTCGCGAGAAGTTTAACTCGCGGGGCCAGTCCCCGTCCAGTGGGTCTATGTCGCGGCCGACCCAGCGCAGAGCTACGGTCTGCACGTGCTCACTGGCCAGACTGGGGTGACCACTGGATGTGGGGGTCAAGTCTGTCGCCCAGTCCGGCATAATTGCTTGAAGATCTCACAGAAAAAAAAGATCCAGGGAAAAAAAGGCTAGCTAAAATAAAATCTACATAAAAAAATACTTTATATGCCAGGACCAGAGATCCCAGCAAGGAACTAGGACTAGGTCCTCACTCCTGACTAGGTAGAATAAAACTGACATCCTATGCAGGAAGAGAGAGGGTGTACCCTCCGGGACTGCCCATAGGGGTAGCCAGAACTTTTTTCTGCTTAGTGTCCTACTCCTGTAGGGGGCAGTATTACCTACTGATATGGATCAAGAGATAACTGCGTCCGTCAATGAACGATAGAGAAATAACAGTATTGCATAATCACCTTTAGACCCCACTGCTTGGAGGAGAGATGGGATCTCCAAAGGAAAACATTCTAACTGTAGTCCTCAAAACACGAGATGTAAGTGGGTGATTTAGCCAGCTATCCAAAATACTAGCACACGTCAACCAAATTTCAATAGATCTAGTATAGGGCACCAGATACTTGCTGGATATACAGTATAATGTAACAATTATAAATAAGGGCTTGTATAATCATGACTACTGCAAAAACAAAAGGAGGTACATTTTAATGCACTGAAATAGAATGAGAATACAACTGTCTTTCTAGGATTTAAACTATCATAAGCAGTTCTCAACTCTATCAGTTAACAAGGGGGAATAGTCCCTAAGTATAAGACATTGGCTGATCTTACCTCTTGTGTATGGACATCCATAAAATACTTCATATTTTTGTCACTAAATATTAACTGTATGGGTACAGGGACCCCAAAATCCTTCTTCCAGATTGTGAGTACTGACAGCAGGAGCTGACCGACTGCCTCCCTCTTCTTACGCTGATTTTCAAGGAAGTTACATAGTTCAGAGGAAGTGAAATCCACCAATGGAACTTTATCAGACACTGCAAGATTAGGAAAAAAAAAAAAAAAAGGTGGCCAAAAGGAACAAAGTGTACGAAATATGTAGCTGGAAAATCCATGTGAAGGTTTAGCCTTACCTAGAAGGGAAACCAGCTCCACGGTACACCTTGCCATGTGGTGTTCTACTGGAAGGGTCATATACTATCAAAGAGAACACAAACATGTTGTAAATTGTTGTATTTTAATGACCTTACTGTAAATAAGAGCCTCACAATTCAGTGAATACCTTCCTGCAATTCAGAGTCTGAGAGAGACGCTCAAAAAAACTCTTTAGCTCTGCTAATTCCAGTCCTTCATCACCATCACGTGGCCCAACTGAAATACAGAGAAACTCCTGGCGAGGAAATAATAATAAACAATGTTCAGCGGCTTCTACAGAGCAATAGAGGTAAGAAGCAATACTGGTAACACTCTATACCTTGATTTCACTAACGAGCCTGGAGGGGAGAGTGACTTTGTGCTCACAATCATCACAACATTCCTTCTTTACATCCGCACTATCCACAAAGGAGGAGGTTAAATTATGTGACTTCACCATACGATTAAAAGTGGCCTTCACCTCTCTTTTGATAAGTGCTGTAAGGGATCCAAGTAAATAATATTTTATTAGCGATCATTCAATGTATTAACACTTAGAAATGTCTCCAGACTTCTCCACCCCCCATGGCTGTTTAAAACAGTCTGCTGCCTATGCCATGCAGCTTCATCTCAATGTCAAACTGGCCGCCTTCACCCATTCTACAAGCACAAACTATAAGATAAGTAAATAAGTAACCCGTGACAAGTACTGTGTCCCCCCACCCCCAATATGATTCTAAGACCAACACAGCAAGTATGGTTTAGAGAACCATAAGTAAAAAGTATACAGGTGGAGTAAATTAAATTAAAAAAACTTGGAAATACGCATTCACAACTTAGCAGTGCAAACTAATAAACCTGAGCATACAATATATTTATGGGTTCATTACCCTACCTGAAATGTTGGTGCTTAACCAAGTGCAAGCCTTTTCTATTGCCAGGGACACTGCAATGTCTTCTGCACTCCTCAGGACCTGTGAGAAGTAGGTATACTTTACTTGCATAGGCAGTTTCCTCTGTAAAAATAGACTAAACCTTTAAGCTTCCAGGGTGAAGGGAACCGTGTCCTAAATTGCCTCTGCTGGGTGTGCTACAAGAGCCACTGACTGCCACTCATTTTTCAATAATCACGGTGTTAATACAGCAATCGATCGATTCACTGTAAATGTTTTGTTACCATGTAATCAGTTGTAGCTGTTTTGAGCAGATGACAGGCTTCCTATTTAAACCCTGATTAATCCTTATGCCTTTTCTTTTTTTGGCAGATTTAAACTTTTAACCCATTTTACATGTTTATCTTTTTATCATCATTTAGAAAAATACATGGAAAAAAAAATAAAGCCTTTTTTGTCCCCAACCCGAACAAACAGGATACTTGACTTAAGGCCCGTACACACGTGCAGATTGTCGGACGAAAAGATTCGGCCGACGACCGATCGGCCGATTTTCGGCTTGTTAGTATGATGCTTCCGACAGCGCACTTTCGGCCTAACAGAATCTGTCGTGCAAGCATTAAAATTTTTGTATGCCGACACCAGAACGGCCGATTGTTCGCCAGTCAGTACAGATTTCGGCCGACAGACAGCAGATTTGCAAGACTGAGCATGCTCAGAAAAGAAAAAACACAGGGAAAGTTAACCATCACATGACATCACTTCTGCAGTCGGCTGTTGTTGGCGGACAAAATTCGTGTGCAGTCTTTTGCACTTTTCAGCGGACAGGACAGCCCGGGGACAAAAGAAGGCCGACGATCGGTACGTGTGTACGGGGCTTTACACTACAATCCTTTTATTGGAGTTCTTTAAGACAGTGGTCCTCAACCCCGGTCCTCAGGACCCACTAACAGGCCGAATTTTAAGTATTACCTTGGGGAGATGCAGACTAGAATACTGCAATCACTGAGCAGCAAATGAGATCACCTGTGATGTACTTTAGTTATCTTGCAAACCTGGCCTGTTAGTGGGCCCTGAGGACCGGAGTTGAGGACCACTGCTTTAAGAGACACAGCGTAGAAGGAATTCTGAGACAGAAAGGTTAGATTGCCTTCTACAGGAGAATTGCCCATTGGCAAACAAAAAAATGTTAGCCAGTATAACTCCCAACATTTATTTTATTTGTTATTTATTCATTTAGGTCTCTGCACAGAAGTGGGATGGGGGGGGGGGGGGGGGAGCACATAGAAAACGACTATATGAAAATAAGACCCCTATGTGACACCATTTTGCTGTAACAAGTTCTCTTTACTGAGACATTAGTAAATCTTGTCTCCCATGCTCCAGTCACTTATCCCTGGCCACAGCAGACAGGGGTGGTGACACCCGAATCTGGAAGGGATGTAATACATGTCCTCTCTAGGGTTCTTTCTAGCTAGGGAAGATCAGTAAACAGCTGTTTGCTGGTCTCCCTCCCCTCTACCTGGTGACACCCACCTTGCCAGCCCCAGGCCTGCAGATGGGACAATCAGCATATAATTAGTGTGTCATAAAACTGATCAAGCTATAGACTAATCAATAGGCCGATAGCTGAATGTTGAAAAACTGATCAGGTCTATAAAGGGGGAAACATCAGCAAAAAGGGGAAGAAGCGGTTCACACTGAAATCACACCAGACTACGTGCTATGTTCCTGTGTGATTTAGTGCAATGATTTTCAGCCCATTCTTGCACTGGATCGGACCAAAAGCAGTGCATGCACGAATTTAAAAACAAACTGGATAGCGTGGTAGTTTGGTACCATGCGATCCGGTGCAGGCAAACGCACTGCATGTACAATTGGGGTGTTGTAAGGATTACATCGATACCCACAGCAGACTGAACACTGCGGTTTCCTATACCGCCTTCTGGTGTAAATGCAGCTTGCATTAAGACCCCGTTCACACTGGGGTGACGCTACTTGCCGGGGCGACCTCACAGGTCGCGGTGCGCAGCTCGCACCGCGACCTCGGAGCGGCCGGCACGGACTTCATAACATTGAAGTCAATGCAGGTCGCTCTGGGTCACCCCAAAGAAGCTCCGGACCCTTTTTCTAAGTCGGAGCGACTTGTGTCGCTCCTATTAGAACGGGTCCACAGCTTCTCTATGGCAGACGACCTACGGCGACCTGTCAGGCGACCAGGTCGCCCCAGTGTGAACGGGGTCTTAAAGTTCTGCTGCCATAACTAAATATAAACAAACATTTTTCCATGCTTGCTTTGCACATTCTGCAGTGTTGAAGCTCGCACACTCCTTCACTCACTCCACATTCCTATTGGCCCCTCACTATAATGGGCTGCCTTACTGGGCTTGTTTACAATTGAGTCACTTTCTGAAGAGTGACCTGCGGTGGATCGCTTTTTAGAGGGCGTTTGACATCCAGCGAGGATGGTGTTAGGTTGCCTCTTAACCGCCTATTTTACCACCTAAAAACCAAACACTACCGTGTGCATTGCATGTGTTTTGAGGTGCAGCCCTATTCAGTTAAAAGGGTCAAGTTCAGCAGGCAGTACTGCAGTGAGAATCATTTTAGTTGCAATGCCTTGCATTTGGCTTGTGTTTACTGCATTTTCAGCTTAAGGGAAGTGGTTGGGAAAAGAGAGGTACAGTAAAAACGTGACTCAACACCCCCCCCCCCCCCCCCCCCCCAGCATGGCTAGAGTTGGACATTAAGAATGTTAAATCCAATAATGTAAAAACCAAAGTGTTGACTAGAGCAATCTACTCACACAAGCAGACGTCTCTTCAGGTAGAAGCACTCTGACAGCCTCAGGAGCCTTTTTCTTGCAGTATCTAGAAAAGAGGAGGCAGTTTAATGTATAACCAGCCTACAGAATACTATGGACTCTGATGGCTGTGAACACACC
This sequence comes from Pelophylax lessonae, assembly GCF_965119305.1. NCBI lineage: Eukaryota > Metazoa > Chordata > Amphibia > Anura > Ranidae > Pelophylax > Pelophylax lessonae. The sequence continues at coordinate 132,215,318 of NC_138780.1, forward strand.
AAAGCACTGAAACTACAGAAAGAAAAAAGCAAAAAACTGAGACTAACTAAAGAAAAAGTCATTTTTTTTTTCAGTTAACAGTTTTGTATGACCCCAAACATGGTCAGTTTTCAGTGTTTAATACAGCAGCTCACCATACTGATCCATGAAAGTGAATGGCTCTGATTAGGCTGAGAAGGGGAAGCCAGTTTAAAAAGAGCATTACAAGCCATTTGTGAATGATATAGCACCCACAGTAAGTATTTTGCAGCACGTCTTTTAACCCGATGCTTTTATAAACCATTAAAGTGTGTCTGTTGAATAACTCTTCCTGTTCCTAGACCACGCCCCTTGATGACACTATCAATATAATCCAGTAATAGGAAACCTAATTGGATAGGGTGTGCCTATCAAACTACTGCTAGGCCCCTGTGAGACTAGAAGAGCAGAAAGTGACTAGTGCTCTCTTGATTCTCATGGGGAATTGGAAATTAGCGCAATAAAAAAATAAAAGTACTCTTGAAGTGGGGCCACCCCACACTGCAATGGTCAAATACAAATTTTTGCCTAGGAGTAGAGGAATAAGCAGTAACATGTACCTTATTACAAGCTCCCTCAGTCTGCGCAGCTGCAGTTTCCTCTCCCCCAGCTGCAATTGCATGCTTACCTCCTTCCCATACAACTCAAAGGCTTTGCTGCAATAAAAGCTGTGCTAATAAAATTGTTAGCCAAACTTTGGAGTAAAAGTCTACTCAAAGTTATCCTTATTGCCATCTAGTGGTAATACAAAAATTGACACAGCAGTCTTCTGTAACACAGAGCTGTTCCAAGAAACCATATTTAATGCTGAGAGCAAGATCTCTGCATACATAAACTCCTCTTACTCTTGTCCTTGCTGCAGAGCCTGACGTCCATCCTCGCAGAGCCTGGCACAAACACTGTCCAGCAGCTTACTGTGACCTGCACTGTCCTCGGATACCTTGTCCTGCAGAGTAACTTCAGCTCTCTTCACTAGGTCTGCCACCAGTGTAGCCCTTTAATGTAGAGAAGAACATTCTTCAATCACTTAATGGATTAGCTGTGATATTTAACATATGTTGAGCAAGTAATCTGATTTTCTGCACAAAACAGAGCAAGATAGTCACTCACTTGATATGCTTAACACAGTTAGATCCAATCCGTTCAGCCACAAACTCTACTGATCTACGAAGGGAAGGAGGCTGATTATGGAAGAATGCTTGTTCCAGCTCAGACTGAAAAAAGAGAAATTGATATCTTCAGGTGATCAGCGAGAAATAAAAACAAAGTCTACAACGTGTAGTACTTTCTTCATGAATTTAAGCCAAAATGTATTCCGCTACATTTCTTTGGTAAAAAATAACCCTTATCAGTGTATAAGATTTAGTCTGTAGGAACGTTATAAAGTCTACAAACTATTATGTTTTTTTTTTTTTAAACTGATCAATCCTGATGTACTGACTGCCCTACTCATTTTTTTAGGCCCTAAAAATGCCAGGACAGTACAAATACCCCCCAAATGACCCCAGTACAGCGTGATAATATGACTGGCGTGGCGGTGATCAGGGGAATCACCGGCTATAGAGCTGGCAGGAGGCAGTTAACCGCTTAAGTCCCGGAGGCTTTGGCTGCTCAATGACCAGGCCCTATTTAGCGGACAATTGCGCGGTCGTGCGATGCTGTACCCAAATTAAATTTACGTCCTTTTTTTCCCCACAAACAGAGCTTTCTTTTGGTGGCATTTGATCACCTGTGCGATTTTTATTTTTTGAGCTATAAACAAAAAAAGAGCGACAATTTTAAAAATATTTTTCACATTTTTTTATATGAAATTCTCAAAAAAAAAAAAAAAGTAAAAATCTAAATTTTTTAACATTTTAGGCCAATTTGTTTTCTGCTACATATTTTTGGTAAAAAAAAAAAAAAAAAAAATCGCAATAAGCGTATTTTGGTTTGCGCAAAAGTTATTGCGTTTACTAACTATGGGAAAGATTTATGTAATTTTTATTGTTTTTTTTTTTTAACTAGTAATGGCAGCAATCTGATTTTTTTTTTTGCGGGACTGCGACATTGTGGCGGACATATCAGACCCCTGACTGACATTTTTTAAACTTTTGGGGGTACCAGTGACATTACTACAGTAATCAGTGCTATAAATATGCACCGTTACTGTAAAAATGACACTGGCAGGGAAGGGGGTTAACTTTATTGGTGATCAAGGGGTTTAGTGTGTCCCTAGGGGCGTGATTCTAACGGTTAGGGGGCGTGGCTAGTGAAGTAATCACAGAGACATACGATCCTACATAGCAGGATCGCATAGCCTCTGTCATTACTTCAGGTAGAATGACAGACGGCTGTGTTTACATCAGCCGTCTGTCTTTCTCCCACTCCTGAGGGAGATTGCAAGTGGTCGGCAGACATTGGAGCCGCCGGTCACACACGCAGGCTAGGCAGGGAACGAGCGAGGGCGGGAGCGCACCGGCGGCGGCACGCGCTTGCCCCCTACAGGCTCGAGGGAGAGCGACGTACCCCTACGTCACTTTGCCTGTAGGGGGCTGACTGACCTAGTATATAGTCGTGCGGCGGTCGGCAAGTGGTTAAGTATGGTCCGAATAACTTAGTCCTAAATGCCCATGTTTCAGACCGAAGTTTAAACAGCCAACGAGAAGCTGGGCGGAGGAGCATTGACTAACAGATGAACAAGGTCGACACACAACACCCTCCAAGGCCAGTGCAGAGCTACGAGAATGACTACAATGCCATAGGCTTCAATCCTAAATAGAGGAGGTAAAAGTTTCAGAGTAGAGAAATGGCTTAGATCTGGGCATACTGATCCCATGGTGCCCCAGGGTATCTGCTGCTTTTGCTATCATGTCTTGAGACAAATCTGCTCTTTTTTTTTTTACAGAGATAGCAATACCACACAAGCAGCCTCAGTGCCAAACAGAGGAAAAAACCTCCACACAGCATAAATCCTGCAAGGCACTTACAACAGTGAGTCTTTAGAAACAGGGACAGAACACTGCTGCAGCTCTGGTTTGATAACTCAAAAAGAAATCTACATTCATACTGGCCTGACCTAAAAGAGCATTCCTGTGCTAACTGGAACTTAGATGGGAAGTCGTTGAGAGAACACTAGTATAATTTATGAGCTGGGAATACCTGAGAACACTGGCCAACTATAGAGGCTTCCAGGATTTTCAATATCCAGGGCCTGAAATTTACTAGTAGATACATCAATAACGAGTCACATGACACCGGGGTGGGAAAATGGCTGATTGGGCCCAATTTGGACAATTTTCCACTTAGGGGTGTACTTACTTTTGTTGCCAGCAGTTTAGACATTAATGACTGTGTGTTGAGTTATTTTGAGGGGACAGCAAATTTACACTATTATACAAACTGTACACTCACTACTTTACTTTGTAGCAAAGTGTCATTTCTTCAATGTTGTCACATGAAAAGCTATAATAAAATATTCACAAAAATGTGGGGCTGTACTCACTTTTGTGAGATACTGTATATTCAATTCCAACCAAGTTAATAGCAAGAACAAAAATCTGATGTTTTTTTCCAAAAAAAAAAATAATTTTACCTGCAGCTTTTTTTGTGACATAGTTGGTTTTGGCATCATTGGCTCTGCTGCAGTAGGCGTGATTTTCCTTATAAAACCTCCATTCTTTGCTCCATAGCCAGCCACAAATGAGATGAGCAATTTCCGCAATTCTCCTGTAAAGGAGAACAATATTTTGTACAAGGTGAAATTCTTGGCTAACTCGCCCTTTCTCAAGACTAATTACAGGTACATGTCCAACTTCAATAGATGGTAACTTACCAAGGTAAGGACAACAGCAGTACAATAGTTGCTGATCCACCAGAGGCACACAATCCTAGGGTTATAAGATATTTGCTTGTTATGGAGCTGACAATATTCACACTCATAACATAATTAAAGCCCAGCAGCAAGTTTTAGAATTTGGGATTGCAAGTGTATGAAAACGGCAGCGTCATGCTAATTACTACATATCATAAGCCTATTCTGAGTTTATATTATTTATTTTTTTCAAAGACTTAAAAGACATTGTAACAATGTGGGACTCTGCAGACTAAAGACAAGCAGGGAAACCTTTTTAAAGTACTTGCCTAAATCTAAACCCAGAATGCAGTCTCCGATCAGCAGAGATATGCTTGAGCATTCAATATTGATGCTAAATGGACACGTCTATGGCATCAAATCGAGAGCCTTCAAGGTTTTCCGTAACACAAACTACTCCGACCCCGACATCATCCAAGTGTTTCAACAAAATACCCACTTTAAGCCACTGCATAGAAAACCTGCTGTCATTGCTTTTAGTGTCCACCTTAGAGTTTAGCTAGCTTCGCTAACTCTACTCCCCCTTGCCAATAGTAACTTGGCAGCCTTCTAATCTAGGATGTAAAAGCGGAGCTGGTGCCTGATAAAGGGGAGTTGCGCTGCCAACCTGAACGTTTTTTGATTTTGTTGTGGACTTGAGTGCCTGCTACTATAAAGGTCAATGAGGGCTTCAATTTTTCATGTGTTAAGGTTTGCTTTATGGGTAGAATGGAACGAAAGGGCTCTAGGACTGAAATAGTTAACTGATTAAAGTTAGGAAGTATAGCAAAAACAAGCTAGAAGATTATCCTTCATTTCCTGCCCCCCCCCCCCCCCCCCAAATTCTTTTCAAGTTGATGATCAAGAAATACAAAACAGAGCCAATTAAACACACCCTGGCTCACTCAGTTACAAGGATAAAAAAAATTGTAGGGTAAAACCTTGCTTCGGTTATGCACTCAGTCCAAGGCAGGAGAAGATAAAGGGGTGGGGATTTACTAAAGGCAAAAAGACTGTGCACTTTGCAAGAGCAGTTGCTCCGGAGCCAAGTAAATTAGCAGAAGTTCTGCTGACTTCCATCATCCAATCAAGTGCAAGCAAAAAATTTTTTTTTTTTATTTTCCTTGCTCGTGGTTGGGTATTCTTTGCAGTGACACTTTACCTCGTTTATTATGGTCTGCAGCATTAATTGCACCTGCAGAGTGTCTTTTTGACTTTAGTAAATCAAGGCCAAAGTGTACAAATGAATTTGAGATAAAATCAATGACATCCAGGATACCAAGCCCTCACAACACAATCTAGGGCTGCAACTAACCATTATTTATTATTTTCATAATTAGTTGGCCGTTTATGGTTTTGATTAATCAGATAAAAACCTAAAATAAAAAAATAAAAAAAGTGTTGTTTACAAATTAGTTACTATGTAAAGTTTAAAAAAAAGACAATGTAGTCTTCAATATCTACATGCCGTGGTAAATATAAATAACCAACTATATGGTTAGGAAACAAAATATCGAATCTACTCAGAGAAACAGACAAGAGCGATGTATATACTAAGAGGTTGATTCCGATACATCATCAGATTCAAATTTTTATTCAAAGGAAAAAAAGTTAAAAAGACCTAAAAACACTGTTCTGCAGATTTTCAGCCTAATGTCCAGGTGGGAAGATAGGGCAGCCACTTGAACCTTCAATGTGTTATTGGGGATCCCCTTATGCGCTCCTTGTAGGAAATCCAGGATTAATGGAATAGCGCCCTTGTCGGGGATACCCTTGTTCTTACACCAGAAGACAAACTTTTTCGTAGATGGCTCTAGTCACAGGTTTTCTGCTGCCTAGAATAGTATCACTCTACTAGACAGACCTTTGCTCTGTAACCTCACCCTTTCAGGAACCAGGCTGAAAGCTGCATAACCTTGTGGTTTGGGTGGCTGACTGGTCCTTGGGATAGGAGGTTCGGTAAGTCTGGGAGTGTTAGAAGGGGCTGAATGCACAGAGTCTTCAAGTGACTGAACCATGGTCTCTGAGGCCAATGAGGTGCAATAAGTATCACCGTAGCCCTTTCTTTCTTGACCCTTTGTACCCAACTTGGTATTAGGGCAGTTGGGGGGTTTTCATAGCATAGATGGGGAACCCAGCTATGGTTGAACGCATCCAGCCCCATGTTTACATCCACAGGGTTTATTTAGGGAGAAGAATTTTGGGAGCTTCGCACCCCCCAGAATCGAGTGATACACAGAAAGATTTCTTGATTTAAGGACCATTGCGTCTGTCTTATGATCTTCCGGCGTGTTGTCTGTTCCATTTAGATGGATGGCAGAGATGGATCTGATGTTTCTCTCGCCCCATAACAGTGTCGTTTCTGTCAGCTCCATGAGACGGGGCAATTTTGTTCCCCCTTGTCTGTTCAGGTATGCCACCATTGTGGCATTGTCAGATGGAATCCTGACATCTTTGCCCTGAATTGCCAGTTCGAATTCTTTTAGCGCCTCCTCTACGGCTTTTAACTCCCTCAGGTTTGAGCATGCTTGGGACCAGTGGTGGTTCCATTTTCCTTGTGTGAAGCAGTGCCGCCATATGTGCTCCCCATCCTAGAAAAATGGCGTCTGTGGTGATCCTCCCGGGATCGGTCTGTGTCCATTTGCGGCCTTCGAGGTAAGTTAGTGGCCTGAGCCACCATTGTAGTGTTCTTTTGATTGCATGAGGAACCGAGATAGTTGCCTCTAGGGATGATGCCTTGCCATCCCATCATGCCAAAATGTGATTCTGCAATGGTCTCATGTGGGGCTGAGCCCAGGTGATGGCCTGGATTGAGGACGTCAACAGTCCCAATACTGCCATGCCCCGTCTTACAGTCATGAATTTGATCTCTTCTAGAGATACCATTACTTCCTTGATCTTTATGAATTTTTTCCTCCGTCAGGAAGATCTTGGTTTTTTTTGGCATTTAGTATGTAGCCCAAGTATATGACCCGTTGGCTTGGTGTTACCTGTGACTTCTCTTCTTTCACTATCCACCCTAAGCCCTGCAGGGAAGATTTGCTTTTGTGTAGATTGGCGTTCAGCTTGTCTACTGACTCGCCGAAGAATAGTAGATCGTCCAGATATGGTACTACTCCTTTAAAGGAATCCCTGTGACTCTTTAGCCACCATTTTGTTGATGCATTTTTGGCAAAGTGGTTTTTAGGAAACCTGTGGCCGCAAGAGGCGCATGCTTTGCTATTGGTCTTTGACTTTTTCCCTTGTAGGGTCTTTGCCTGTATAAAAAAAAAAAAAGAAAAAAAACACAGAAAAAAAGGACCCCATGAGGTAAGCAGTTGCCATACACCACCATACGGAATTGTTTGTGGGGAGGTAAAGACAGAGGGAACTCTAGAGTGCTCTAGCTCACCTTGGAGCTGTCCTGACTAGCAGGATCTGCAGGGTGGTGAGGCATCCGACAGACAGTCCAAGGAAAAGGAATTCCAGCATAGGGACCCTTTATCCTGCTTCCTGCCCAGCTCCAGCCCCCAGCTACCTCCCGTGCAGGTTAGACATACCTGCATAGCCGTTTTACTGGAATCCTGTGGTCTTTCTTGGTGAAGATAAGTCCATCTGCTGCTGGCATTTGGGAAACTCTTTTGTCAGTTTCCTAATTTGAAATTTGCCCCGCCGCCTCAGAGCCTCCTGCAGCATAGCACGGAGCCCGAAAAAAAATAAACAGGTGTAGCACCCAGTGGATCCAGAAGAAACACAAACTGGAGGCAGAAGGTATGACTGAAGTTTTTATAATGGTGGACTATTGTGTTTAAGGTGGGAGGAGCCTATCTCTCAAATGCCGCCCTGAAAGACGTTATTCATACGAAAAATCTTTGTACATTCGCTGAAAGAAAGAATGTCGTTTGAAAATTTCACTTGCTTTTAACAATCAGTTTTAAAATGAACGGAATTTCTAAACGAAAACCACATACACCGTCTGAAAATTCTTGATAGAAAAGTTTTCTATTCTGCTCCTTGAAATTTTCCTGTCACTGTGGTCGAAAACAAACATTGATTTGACCCCACTAACAATTAGAAAATAGAATGAACATTCTTACAATTAAAAGTTTTTTTTTTTTTTTTTTTTTAAAAGGAAGACATTGTTTTTGTATAGCCAGCATAAGTGACAGCAGGAGCGGATAGCTTTTTTCAAGCCACCTGCCTATAACAAGGGAGTCTGTCATACATAACTTATTACAGTTCTGTCTGAAAATGAGCAGACATCTTCCCTTTAAATAAAAAATGTGATCAAAGCCTGATTAGATTTACCAGTGCATGTAGAGATTTAAGAATAAATTGCCTTATTTTTTAACTTTACACATTAACTAAATTATACACCACACTTTAAGGTGATTATTCGATACAATTGATTATGAAAATAATCGTTAGTTGCAGCCCTAGAATACAGTTACAATTACTTGGAGATCACTAGACACAATCTTCCCATATGAAGCAGGACTTACATACTGACATTGCAAAAAGGTCAGACTCACTTACCAGGGCTTGTGATGTTACAATAGTTCCTACCGAAATCTCATCTTGAACAGGTTCGCTGTTGAAGAACATTTCTTCTGGTACTGTTGGCACCTAACAAGCAATTGCATTACATGGAGGGTTAGCAGCAGCCACACAAAAAAACAATGGAGATCGTTTTACTGTAAAATCCTTTTCTTGCAGTACATCTTGGGACACAGTGTCTTTATATTCATTACAAATAGGTAGAGCTGCACGATTCTGAATAAAATGAGAATCACAATATTTTTGCTTAGAATAAAGATCACGATTCTCACGCGATTCTGAAGAACTTTTTTATTTTAAAAAGATTTACAATCTCTGAACGTTCGATTATGAAACAAGATGGCAATAAAATAAGACCTAAAACTCTTTGCTTCAATCAAATGTAATGTGCAAAGAAAAGTAAAAAAAAGTTGAATCGAGATCACAAACCTTTAATGATTAATTGAGCAGCTCTACAAATAGGATTATGCTGCCACTTTCAAGTGACTGAACACTGGCAAAAATGCAGAGCAGGAAGTCCTCTCCCAGGCATAACTCCTCTCCATTAGGCAAGGCTCCAGTTTTTGACGCAAGCCAGGAAGCATAGAGGAAGAGGGGTGGGATCTCGGTGTCCCGTGATGTACTCTAAGAAAAGGATGTTACAGGTAAACAAAAAATTTCATTTTGTTTATCTTACATCACGGTACACAGTGTTCTCTTAATATTAGGGTCCTTTCACACGGCCGCTCCGCTGCTTTCCGTGTGTCCGCAAATCATCCTATTTTTTTGCGGATGATTTGCGGACATCAATGTAAGTCTATGGCACTGCGGATGTCAGCGGAATACCATCCGCTGACATCCGATTTTCCTCCTTTCAGTTCTATTCCGTTTTTTGGAACGGAACAGAACCCCATTTTTCCATCCGTGTAAAAAACGGAAAGGAAGGAAAATCGGATGTCAGCGGTGTCATCCGCTGACATCCCAAGTGCCATATACTTACATTAGGTCCGCATATCATCCGCAAACGGATAGGATGATATGCGGGCACACGGAGCGGATGACAGAAATGTCATCCGCTCCGTGGAAAAAAAAAAAAAAAAAAAGTCCCGCAGCGGACCTTTCACACGGAGCGGCCGTGTGAAAGGAGCCTAATACTACGAATAGTGATGACCCAAAGCACTGAATATGAGGTGAGGATAATGCAGCAACAAGCGCCAGACTACCACAACACAATGCCCTGGTTTAGATGGAAGAAATCACCTTAGGGAAAAATAACAGCTGAGGCTGTAAAATCCTGGTTTAGGACCAGGAAGTGTTTTGTACCGGAAAAAGCAGCCAATTTCGGAACTGTGTGAGCCAAAGTAACGGCAAACATGAATAAAACCCTCCGAGTCAGCACAAAAGGAATAAATTGGATGATTTCATATGAAGTATTCTACAATACAGAAAGCGCCAAGTTGAGGTCCCAGTAGTCAACTGAATCCTTACTAGTGAAACAATACTAGTGACATTTTGCACAAAGACAAGCTTGTGAGGTGAACACCTCTAATCTCACACTAAAGAAAACTGGATTTTTGTCTTACTATAAAATCTTTTTCTCTGATGTTCACTGACAGACACAGCTCCATATCTTCTTGACTCTTGGGTTTATGCTGCCCCCTACAGGAGTAAAACACTAGGCGGAAAAAAGTTGGACTACGCCTATAGGGCAGTCCCAGGGGGTATACTCCCACTTCCTGCTATAGCTCATCAGTTTTGTAACCAGCAGTGTCAGAAGAACATAAAACCCAACTCAATAGAGGGGCGGGTGCTGTGTCCATCAGTGAACATCAGAGAAAAGGATTTTACAGTAGGACAAAAATCCAGTTTTCTCTTTTATTTGCTGACAGACACAGCTCCATATCTTCAGTGTCAACATGAGGGGTGGGAAGAACACAGCTAGGATCAAACTTCCCAAAAGCTAATTGTAGCCAACAAGGAAAAACAAGGAGCTCAACCAGGAAACAACTGGGAGCTCACCTGACCAAAAAAAATACACCCTCAAAGAGTACTAATCCTATCCAACAGCAGCCTGCAAAACCTTGCAGCCAAAAGCAGCATCCACAGATGCCAACACATCCACCTTATAGAATTTTGTGAAAGTGTGCACGGACGACCAGCTAGCCACCTTGCAAACCTGCACAACTGACGCCTGATGATGGAAGGCCCAGGAGGTACTAACCCCCCTTGCAGAATGCACCTTAAAAAGGGAAAGGAGGATCCTGACCCTTAATGGAGTAGGCCTGCAGCACCGTCAGCCTGATCCATCTGGAAATGGTTGCAGCAGACACAGACAAACAGAGAATCCGATTTTCGGAACAACTCAGTCGCCACCAGGTACACCCTGATTGCCCAAACTATATTCAAAGAATGTAAGGCAATCTCTTCAGGATGCTTAGGACACACAGAAGGCAATACAATGTTTTCATTTAAAAAGAAACCAGACCATGATCAGGGGGGGAAACCCCCATATAAAACGGGATCTATTGGCTTGCTTGCGCTACCCGACCCTCTACCTCGTGGATCTGGACCCCGATTCTCTGCTGCTCTTTTTTCTGCTTTCCTTTTTCTACTCCCATCTCTTCTTATTTTTCTCTTTTCTTTCTCCTTTCTACCTTTTCATTCTTTTTACCACTAAGTCATTTATGAAGACGTGGTCGTCATAGGACCATTGATGATCCTCTGCCGCCGCCTGTTGCAGTCATTATCTATACCTATGATATAAATCAATACCATACAATAATATGAAATATGTGCAAAACAGTCTCTGACCATATAAAGTCCGTGAAAAAAATGTGAACCAAGTAATAAGAAAAACAATGAAGTTCCAGTAATACAATGCAACACCCAGAGTGCACCACAAGTCCCAGCGGGTATAAGATGTCCCAGATAGCTCTTCCCGATGTGAGATAGGAGGACATGACACCTGTGAGAAAAAGGCTAAATGGGCTGCTTACAAGAGAACGTGGCCATTCAAATCATTGAACTGGCACAAAGCGCAATATAGCATAGCAAATATGCAGGATCCCAGGCGAACATTCCTCACATCCGGCAGACACCATGAGAGACCAACCATGGACAGCATATATGTAAATGAGAAATGGGGGGGGGGGGGGTAGGGGAGGGGAGGAGACACATAGCGTAATCCAGATAAAAATAAGAAAGGCTTTATTAAAGCTTGCACTTACATCAATATTATAGGTATGCGCATATAACATTATCCTGGTGGCTGTAGGAGAACCCCGGTGTCCCGTGTTCCCGTAGACACACTGGAAGCGGTCACGTCTGGCACTGACGCATTTCGTCAAAGGTTGATGTCGCAAACGCGTTGGGCGGTGCCAGGCGTGACGTCAACACGCCCCCTACTCGTGCCGGCTTCCAGTGTGTCTACAGTAACGTGGGACAACAAGACAGCGAAGCAAACTCTGACACCCTGTGTACAGAAGTAATAGCCACCAAAAAGGCTACCTTCTGTGACAGAGTAAGCAGAAGAAGCTCACAAATATTATCAAAAGGTGTTTTTTGAAGAACCGACAGCACCGTATTGAGTTCCCATGGAGGTAACGGAGACCCCCTACTGAGCCAGGTGGCGAACCCCCTGAACAAAGGTGTGAACAAAGGAATTGGTGGGCAACGGGCGCTGAAAGAAAATAGCCAAGGCCGAAATCTAGCCATTTACGGTACCCAAGGCCGAACGCTGATCTACACTTCTTTGGAGAAGACTCACACCAAGTGATGTATGCCGTCCAGATTCAATGATAGATCTTCCTAGAAGTAGATTTCCTAGCTCTTAACAGCGTAGGAATCGCAGATTCAGACACCCCTCTATCCTTCAGCACCTGACTTTCAATAGCCATGCCGTTAAAGCCAGTGGCTGTAAAGCAGGATGGTAGATCAGCTAACAAATCTTCTCCAAGAGGGAGTCTCCATGGGACATCGGCGACCAACCGCACTAGGTCTATGTACCAAGACCTGCGAGGCCAGCCCGGAGCCCCTGGGATGACCAGAATCCCTTCTGCCTCAATTCTTCGCAGGAGTCTTGGCAGAAGAGTTAGCAGAGGAAATGCGTACATTAGACGATACTGACCCCCAAGGAGCCACCAGAGCGTCTGTGGTGTCGGCCAGAGGATCCTGAGACCTCGCTATGAACCTCTGCACCTTCCTGTTGAGACGAAAGGCCAACAGGTCCACATTGGAAGTCCCCCACCAGAGAAAGTTGATAAAACGGCTCCTTGAGAGACCATTCTCGCGGATACAATGTCTGCTGACTGAGGTAGTCCGCCTGCCAATTTTCCACCTCTGGAATATGCACAGCAGAGATGGCTGGAACAAACCGTTCTGCCCACCTTAAAATGGCAGCTACTTCCCAGGCCCCTAGGGCACTTCGGGTGCCCCCTTGATGATTTACTTATGCTACAGCTGTGGCATTGTCCGATTGTATCCTTACCGAGCGCTCCCGCAGGCAATCTGTCCATTGGGTCAGGCAGAGTATCCAGGATACCGATCGGCAGGCTGGACTCCTTAAGTCCAAACTCCCTGAGCACATTCCGTGCCCAAGACACCTCTCCACCCAGACAGGTTAGCATCTGTGGTGATCACTGTCCAGTACAGGGGGAGAAGAGATTTTCCCTGTCGAAGTGCCAGAGAGCGGAGCCACCGTATCAGGGATGCCATCGTACCCTGGCTCAACAGGATCCGATTGTCTAGAGACTGTGGGTTCTGAGAAAACGGAACCGCCTCGAACATGGAAACTCTCAGACCCAGCACTTACATGCAAGTCCTGAGAGATGACCGCCGGCTGGACAACAGAAGCTGTATTGCATCCTGCAGCTTCTGGAGTTTTACCCCTGGAAAAAACACCCGGGCTGAGGCCCAGTCCCAGGGGTCAGCCTCAGATAGTCCAGTTTGGTTCTGGGACCAGAACAGATTTTTGGAAATTCGGTTTCCATCCGAATTCCTGCAAAGTTTGCACCGAAATGTCCACACTGTCTTTCAAGGCATTTGGGGAGACTGCACGCAGAAGGACCGCCTATGGGCCGAGAAGAAAGGGTCAACCTTTGCAACGAGACTCCTTGCTCCTGGAAATCTTTGGAAGCGAAGTACTCTTACCTCCAGTAAGACCTTTAATGTTTTCTTCCACAGAGGCTCCTAACAAGCGGTCTCCCACAAAGGGGAGATCTGTCAATACCTTCTTGGAAGCCTGGTGCGCAGATCAATATTTCAGCCTTATGCGGCGAAGGGTCACAGCCGTCACGGACACCCTGCAGGCTAAGAGAGGCTTCCAGAGAGGCTTCACAAATATACTGTAACCCCTGGACCAACTGGTCCGCCAGCTCCGCCAAATCAGGAGGGGACTGTCTCTCTTCCAAATCCTGGCGCCGGAGCATAGCCCATTCCGTTAAGGTTTGGGAAACTAAGGTTATGGCAAAAACCAGCCACAGAATAGAACCGGCCATGGTAAAAAAGGTATTGGACGAGAGATTCAGCTCTCTTTTCAAAAGGGTCCTTAAAGGACAGAGTCCTCCACCGGGAGCAAGGTGGCTTTGTTCAACCTGGAAACCTGAGAGTCCTCTACAGGTGGCATGGTCAGTTTCTTTAACAGTGACGCTTCAAAAGGATATCTTCTAGCAAAGCATTTAGGGACCCAGACAGTGCGTTTTGGGGAACCCCACTGACTTGAGACAATGTTGTCGAAATAGGCAGGAAAGGGGAATACCTTTGCTTTGGAGGTTCTGCAGGTACCAAATTGTACCTGCGCAGCCGACGCAGCAATAGCTGTGTCTTCCAATTTCAAAGTTTCCAGCACTGATCCAATCAGTTCATTCACCAGCGCCTCAGATAGAGGAAGTTCAGTGAACTGCCACTAGAGGCCAACCGCCGATTCACCTCCCCATAGGCTTCAAGAACATGGCCACCGGTGATAGCAATGGGAAACTATAAGAAAATGGCCGGCCGGACTACAGAAACGAGGCCGCAGAGATATACAGCAGCCATCCACAACAAAATGGCAGCTACACACAGCACCCACGTGGCTCCCAGGACCCTCAGAGGACCACCAGGTACATGCGGACAAGGGGGAAACCCGCTAAGGACCCCCACCCTGACAACTCCCCCAAAAAAACACGTTTGCGAAGCCAGCTGCGTGCTCCCCCCGGCCCCCACCCCCAGCACTCGCTTGCCACCCCCACACATAAAAAAAAGGCATGGCAGCCCGGGTGGGGGGGGGGGGGAGCTAGGTATGGGTGATAAGGGGGTGGTCCACAGAGGGACCCCAACAGTGAGAGGAATCGTAAAATGGGAAGGAATGGCACTCGGAGGTCCGACCAACCAAGGGAGGGGCCCACATCCACCCCAAAAATCCACCAGAAGGGGGGACGACGACACTACTTACCACACCTTGGGACCAGGCGGGCACAGCTCCAGGCAGACCACTGCACCATCTTGGAATGGGGGTTCTGTGGGCAAGAGGCACGCTGCTACTCAGGGTTATGAGTCCTCGCGAGGCGTTTAACTCGCCGGCCAGCCCCAGGCCAGTGGGGCTATGTTGTGACTAACCCAGCGCGGAGCTAAGGTCAGGTCGCGCTTGCTGGCCGGACTGGGAAGACCATAAGGATCTAGGATGCCCAGTTCGGTAGTTGAATGTAGTTCCCACAGGAACCGAATTGATTGTAGTTCTCACAGGAACAGAGAATAATAAAAGGAGAAAAATATTTTTCTCTGATAACCATCGACAGACGCAGCCTCATCTCCATGAGCTAAGTGGGTTATGCTCCTCCCATCAGTAGTAGTCTAGGCCAAAAGGGGCTGTCCCTCCAAGCATAACCCCCACTGCCACAACCCAGCACATCAGTTTCGTTTTTAAGCAGTAAAGACAAAAAGAACCAACCCCAAACAGAGGGGTGGGTGCTGAGTCTGTCGATGGACATCAGAGAAAAAGATTTTACGGTAAAATCTTCCAAAAATCTTATTTTCTCTATCGGCCATCAACAGACGCAGCCTCATCTCCATGAGCGGAGTGGAATGTCCCAAAGCAGTATAGGCATGAGGGGTGGGAAAAACGCAAACGGTAATGTTAACTCCAAGAGGCTAAACATAGCCAACCGGGCAACATGGAGCTCAACCAAACAACAGGAGCTCACCCAGACAAAAGCCCCCGAAGAGAAGTACAAACATTCTCTTATGAAACCGCAGCCTGCAAAACCTTGTGGCCAAAAGAGGCATCCGAAGATGCCAACAAATCCACCTAGTAAAATTTTGTAAAGGTGTGCACAAACGGTCAAGTTGCTGCCTTACAAACTTGTACAATAGAGGTCTGATGGTGAAAACCCCAAGAGGCACCCAGCGCTCTAGTAGAATGCACCTTCACAGGGAAAGGGAAAACCTCACCCTTGACTGAATAAGCCTGAACAACCGTCTGTCTGATCCATTTCTAAATGGTTACAGCGGACGCAGTCAAACCTTTGCTAGGACCGTCCAGAAGAACAAAAAGAGTCCGACTTCCTGAAGGACTCAGTTAGCGTCAGATAAATCCTTATCGCCCGAACCACATTCAGAGAGTGCAAGGCAATTTCCTTGGGATGTTTAGGCTTAGGACATAAGGAAGGCAACACGATGGCTTCATTAAGATGAAAATCCGACATCACCTTAGGAAGAAAAGACAGATTTGGTCGGGAGAAAAGACAGATTAGGTCGGAGAACCACGTTATCCTTGTGGACCACCAAATAAGACGGACAAGACAACGCCCCCAACTTAGAGACTCTGCGAGCAGAAGTGATAGCCACTAGGAAGGCAACCGTTAAAGAAAGCAGAGAAATCTCCCTAATATTCTAAAAAGGAGGCTTTTGAAGAACAGACAAAACCTCAACTCCTTGCTTTCAACAGCTAAGCGGTTAAAGCCAGCGACCGTAAAGCAGGATGGAAGATCGGTCCTTGAGATAGGTCTTCCCGCAGAGGAAGATGCCATGGAGGATCCACGACCATTTTTATCAGTTCTGCGTACCAAGACTGCCGAGGCCAGTCTGGTGCCACCAGAACGACCGGAATGACTTTCATCGCCACCCTGCAAAGAAACCTCGGCAGGAGAACGAGCGGAGGGAAGGCATATATCAAGCGATACTGACTCTAAGGAGCCATCAGAGCGTCTGTGGCGTTGGCCAGAGGATCCCAAGACCTGGCCACAAACCTCTGAAGTTTCCTGTTGAGGCGAAACGCAAACAGATCCACTTCCGGAGTCCCCCACCGGGCACACAGGAGATGAAACACCTCCAGATGCAGGGACCACTCCCCCTGATCCAACACCTGACAACTCAGGTAATCCGCCTGCCAATTCTCCACACCCGGAATGTGGACTGCGGAAAGAGCCGAAACATTGTGTTCCACCCACACTAGAATCTCGGCCAACTCCTTGGCCGCCAGCGCACTCCTGGTGCCCCCTTGATGATTGATGTAAGCGACGGCCGTGGCATTGTCTGATTGGACCCGAACCGGAGAGCCGGGTAACAGACTCGTCCAGTGAAGCCGGCAGAGCTAGATCGTTCTCAGCTCCAGAATATTGATCGGCACGGAAGACTCTTCCGTCGCCCAAGTCCCCTGGGCACAGAACTTCACCAGCACTCCACCCAAGCCTGACAGGCTAGCGTCCGTGGTGACCACCATTTAAAACACTGGCAGGAAGAACTTGCCTTGGCACAGGACAGGTGATTGGAGCCACCAGGAGAGAGCCGACTTCGTGAGATGGCTCAACCGAATCTTCTAGTCCAAGGACCGAGGATCTCTGTTCCATTTTGAAAGGAATCTCTTTCTGCAACGGTCTCGTATGAGCCTGAGCAAACTGGACCACTTTGAAGGTCGAGACCATCAGACCCAGGGCCCTCATGCAAGCCCGCAAGCAGGACTGATCGGCCTCCATCAGCAACCGGACAGCCCTTTGCAACTTCTGAAGCTTGTCCAAGGGAAGGAAGACCCTCGCCAGAGAAGAGTCAAGGATCAGCCCCAGATAAGTAACCCGCACGGATGGTGTCAGGGCAGATTTGGTGACATTTATCGTCCATCCGAATTCTTGAAGGGTCTGAATGGTGATAAAAACGTTGTCCAGCAGATCCGAATGGGAGACTGCTCGCAACAGGAGATCATCCAGATATCCCAGAATGGAGATACCTCGCCAACGTAACAAGGCCAGCACAGGGGCTAGGACCTTGGTAAAAACTCTGGGAGCCAAGGCGAGACCAAGGGGTAACTCCACAAATTGAAAGTGCTCCACTGCCACCGCAAAGTGGAGAAATCGCGGACGTCCCTCGAATATGGGGACAGGAAGATACGCATGTTTGAGATAGATGGAAGCCGGAAAATCCCAGATTCAAAGATGCCACCACCGACCGAATTCACTCCATTCGAAACTTCTGAACCCGCATAAAGCGGTTTAGAGCCTTGAGGTCCAGGATTGGACGCACTTTGCCCTCCTTTCTGGGCACAGTGAACAGGTTTGAATAGAAACCTAGAGAGCGTTCCTGCAGAGGCCTGGCACAATCACCCCTTGAACCAGGAGATCTCACACAGCCTCCCGAAGATCCTTTAAACGCTCTGGAGACAGGTGAAGATTCGACTGAAAGGACCTGTCCCCTGGCTGGGACCAGAATTCGATCTTTTACCCGGAGCAAACCAGTTTGCAAATCCAATCGTCCTGAATGAAGGAAGTCCAGGGTTCCTGAAAGAAGCCCAGATGTCCCCCAACCCCTGAGACGGGTGAGGGCGCCCCTTCATGCTGAAGAAAAATAGGATCACTCATCTAAGTAGAGCATAGTGTTATAAGGCCAACATCCCTATAAATGGAAAACAAAGAGAACCCCCCAAAAAGGAATGGGACTTTGAGGCCGAAATAACACTTGAGTATGAAAAAAACGTATGTTTATTGATTAAATAGACATAAAATCAACTATGAAAACACAGATCATAGCAGGACATGGTGTAATTACATGTCATTACATGTCATGCTATGATCTGTGTTTTCATAGTTGATTTTATGTCTATTTAATCAATAAACATACGTTTTTATCATACTCAAGTGTTATTTTGGCCTCAAAGTTCCATTCCCTTTTGGGGGGTTCTCTTTGTTCTTCATGCTGAAGAGGACTTGTCTGCAGCACTGGACTGACAGGCCTTGGGCTTGCCCCGGGGCTTCTTAGTTCCTCCATATGTTCTGAACAGCTTTGGCAGCATAAAAAAAATGTTTATGAGCAGAAAAGGAGGGACCCCGCTTAGTACAGGGAGTCTTACCCTTGGAGGATTGAGGAAGAAGGGTACTCTTCCCGCTAGGGATGGACCGAAATGAAAATTCTGGGCCGAAACCGAAAATGCAGGATGCCCTTGGCCGAAAACTGATAGAACAGGGGCATATACCAGGAAACAGGCAGCGCCATAGACCTGTAGCTGCCACCCTGTCGCAGTATATGTACTGTGACGGGTTGGCAAGTGGTTAATTTAATTACCAATGGTATTTGTATTATGCAGCATGAGGGGGTTAATGTATTGCCACTGGTCACTGATGCATTAGTGACCGACCAGTGGCAGTTAATTAACCCCTTTTTGCTGCATTAGTGCAACCAGTATCAGTGTCAGTGCAACCAGTGTTAATTAACACTGACACTGGTTGCACTAATGCAGCACAAAGGGGTTAATTAACTGCCACTGGTCGGTCACTAATACATCAGTGACCAGTGGCAATACATTAACCCCCTCATGCTGCATAATACAAATACCATTGGTAACCTCACCTCACCCCCCACCCCAATGATGGCAATCTCCTTACTTGTGGGCACCTCCATGTCACAGGCAGGCGAACTCTCCGCCCCTTCGGTGTCCTTCCTTTCAAAAATCCCGCCTCTGGCCGGTGGCCCGCCTCCCGGTGATGTTACTACTACAACTAGGTGTATGAATGAACACACCGGGCGGGCGAGCGGCCGCTAATAGCTGTGACTAAGTGAGCCCTTCACTTCCCTATCAGAGGAGATACCCGCCTGACAGGGAAGTGAAGGGCTCACTTAGTCACAGCTATTAGCGGCCGCTCGCTCGCCCGCCCGGTGTGTTAGTTCATTCATACACATAGTCGTAGTAGTGACATCACTGGGAGGCGGGCCGCTGGCCAGATGCAGGATTTTTGAAACCTGCTCTGCGCCCGCGGTGGCCATCATTAATTTCGGCATATTTAACCCATTTTGGGCCGAAATGGGATAAGCTTATTTTCGACCGAAAATTTTGGTTGCCGATATTTCGGTGCACCAATACTTCCAGTCAGGCCCTTGATTAACTCATCCAACGAGTCGCCAAACAACTGGTTTCCCAGAAAGGGGAGATCAGTTAAGGCTTTCTTAGAAGCTTGGTCAGCTGACCAGCTCTTCAACAAAACCATGCGTCTCAAAACAATGTCCACGGCCTTTGAAACCCTGGCCACCAGGGGAGCTGCATTCATAGATGCATCACACAGGAACATCAGAGCCTGGATCAGCTGGTCCAACAGTTCCAGCTGTTCCGGCACCGTTTGTGAGACTAACACAGACACAAAAACCCGGTTTCAAAATAGTACCTGCCAGCACATGAAGATGGCGGGAAAGGGATTCCACCCGCCTGTCCCACTGGCTCCATGAAAACTGGGGAATCCTCCACAGGCACAAGGGTAGATTTGTTCAATCTGGAAACAGGATGGTCCACTTTAAGTGGCACCGTCCAACGGTTGGAGACCTTTTCAACAAAAGGGTACCAGCGTTCAAAGTGTTTAGGCACCACTAACACGTGCTTAACGTGCCGCCATTGGTCATTCACAATATCAATATCGTGAAAGGTGTCGAACCATGCGGCTAGGGACCAACACATGAAGGCCTCAGGAACCACAACAGGGACCAGCAAGCCCAAGGTACCATGTCACCCCCCCAGAGCACTCCAGCCACCGCAGGGACAGGGAAGGACACACAGACCAGGCAGATCTTTTGGGAGGCACAAATCCCATTATCCCCATGGGAGGGCCCACATCCCCCCAAGGCCAGCAGGGGCAAAGGGGGTACATTTACTTACCATACCATGGACCGGGTGGGGGTGCTGCCAGACGACGGGTACTCTGCGACTCAGGGAGTTCCAGGTCATCGCGTCCTGGCGAGGCATCCGCTCGCAGGCTCGTCCCCCTCCGGAAAAGGGGGACAGTCGTGGCTAGGCCTAGGTCGGAACTATAACCTGCTCATGCTTGTAGGCCAGACTGGGGGGGACCATAAGGATCTAGATTATCCAGTGCAAAGCCCCAGCCGGCATCGTTGCTTGTAGATCACCAGGAAAATTCTTCCCTGAACACTAGCTCGCGAGTAAAGCGAAATAAAAGGAAAATATTCTCAAAAGAAATAAAAAACAGAATGGGAAACCTAGGTCCTACTCCTTCTCTAGGCAGAAACAAACTGATGTGCTGGGTTGTGGCAGTGGGGGTTATGCTTGGAGGGACAGCTCCTTGGGCGTGTACATTCAAATTTTTCTGCCTAGACTACTCATGATGGGAGGAGCATAAAACACTCAGCTCATGGTAAAATAAAAATTATTAAAAAAACATACAATTGCGACACATGCCATACAGTAATTTAAATAAAAACTCAAGCCCTGCAAGTGCATCAGTTGATCAAAAATGAAAAAGTCACTTCCATTAAGAATCAGCCCTGCATAAGACATGAACAAAGAGCTATTCCTTCAGAACAGAAACAGGTAGGGCTCTTGAACAAAGTTTGTTACTCTAATATTTTGGCACATGCCAATAGCTGCAATAGCCAGATTTAAGGCTGTTCCTACCAGAAAAAAGATGCCTAGAATAAAGCCTCCAGACATTTGCCAAAATTATCCTTAAATACCAGGACCTCGTCCACTGGGCAAGTGAGAGTCTTAAAGAGACTGCCGGATCCACCAAAGGCATACTCCATTTGTTATGGGGTATTGCTGAGGAAACCTTTTTGGCAGAATGTCAGGGTGAGCCTAGTCCATGTACAAAACATTGTTTAAAAGAGGATGAACCAGTAAGAATTGTGGATGCTATGTAGCACGCAAGCCGGCCCAGGGGGGCTCTGTACAGTATTAAAAAAAAACAACAAAAACTGTATATAATAAAAATTCCTATGGCTTCCACAGTCCTTATCCTGCCCCTAGGGTTGTAGAGGTCACAAACAGGTTTGAGTCACCGGCGGCACAACCCCCAATGTTCACCCATCACAGCAGATTTTCGGCACAAGGGCCTTCAGGGACCCAATTCCCCAATCTGTGGATCCCTGTCCTGGACCTGTACAGCACCCTGCCAGTCTACCACACAATATTTAAATGTTGGACCACCTTACAGGCCGTCCCCATGTTGTCTGGTGAGGGGTCTAGGTACCATTCCTGTGAGTGTTGATATGCTGTAGAATACGGATCCAAAAAATAGTCTCCTTATCCTGGATGGAACTGTTGAGAAGCACGTAGAAAGCTGCAGAGACATGACTTATCTTCAGACACTAGCAAAAAAACAGGGAAGGCTTAAGCCTGGGAGGGACTTCCTGTCTTTTTTTTGCAAGTGATCAATCACGTGACGGTGGCGGCATAACCCTATTCGTAATGAATATAAAGATACTCTGTATTCCGTGATGTACAATAAAGAAAATACATTTTTAAGGAAACAAAGTATTACAAAACAGGGTACCTGGAAGAGCCAGCCAAGAACAGCAAGAATAAGAAGCTTGTTTAACAACCCTAGCTCCTTCTCATCAGTCAGGATCAGCTTGTATCTAGGACAACAAATCATATACACAAACCAATTACAATGACTTCTAACTGAAACAAAAGAAAGCCTTTCAGAGTACTGACAAAAAGTATATCACAATTGCAATGAAAGTAAGGTTTTTGGCAAGACATTAATAATTGCCTTACTTGCCAAAACAGTGAATCAGCAGGCTCTTTCCAGAGTATCACTGCTGGCTATAAATACAGGATTCATATTTATTTTATCTGTACAAGAATCAAGCAGACCATTTAAATTGTGGTGCTTACTAAATGTTTAAAACACTGGCATAAACCCTTTTGTTGTTTTTTTTTTATATAAAATTACCTGTACAGGTGTAGTAAATGGCAGAATACGTTTCTGTAATATTCCAGATAGGGAGCAACACCATCCACCAATGAAAGATACTCCACTGCCCATGGAACAGTCAGCACTGTACGATTATCCTGTATGGAGCGTCTGAGTAACTGCAGCACATCTAACATGGGAAGAGTCTGGGGAGAAATAAAAGGATGAGGAAATCAAGCCTGATTCTGATCACATAGAAGGTAGCCATGGCTAAAAAGAAATAGAAAATTGAGACTAAAGAATGGAAAAGGCGTACAGTGCAAGGAGAGGGTTGGTAATCGAATTCAATTAAGTTGATTAGTACAGTTATGTGGAAGGATGTTTTTCCTCTTAGTGCATTTTATTAAATTTTACCTGGTTTCGTACAGCAACTGCAGACTCTTGTAATTCCCCAGTAAGAGATTCCGTAGTTCTATATGGTAAAAATGTCAAAAATCCCAGGAACTTTGCCAAAAGCCGAAGAGTCAGAAGAACTGAGGCAAATCGCATTTTTTCATCCTGAAACACAATATAAGGCATTAGAGTATCCTGCACACCGTACTCCAATAAGACAGATTATCCTAATTTATTCAATAAAGCAACTGATGACATTAATTCAAGAAAATTGGGATTTTTGCAGTTATTGTAAAATCTATTTTCTTGGAGCTTAAAAACAGTTACGATTATACTGCCGCCTGCAAGACTGGACACTTCGCAAAAATAAAACAACGATCAGCACAGGATAAGCCCCGCTACTCCCAGCATGCCTCAGTTTGGTGGAAAAGAGGAACCAAGAGCATGATCAAAAGGACACAGAGGGGTGAGGCCCTTTGTCCCTTAATGTACTCCAAGAAATGGATTCTGTGGCAAGTACAAAAATCCAATTTTCTTTCTTGTACATTCAGGGACACAGGAATTCAAAAACTGTTAGGATGTCCAAAATCAGTCCACCAGAGAGGTGCAAAAAAAAAAAAAACCCCAACAGGCCTCACAGGAAAAAAGAGAGACAGGAGAAAAAATGCCATTTAACCAGTTCTGGACCGGAAGATTTTCCCCCTTAATGAAAGGCCCTATTTTGCGATTCAGCACTGGGCGAAGGACAATTGCGTGACGCTGTACCCAAATAAAATTGATGTCCTTTCTTCCCACAAATAAAGCTTTCTTTTGGTGGTATTTGATCACCTGTGCGATTATTTTTTGCGTTATAAAACAAAAAAAAAAAAAAAAAAATCGACAATTTTGAAAAAAAAAAAAATTAATATTTATCACATTCTGCTATATGACCTTCTCAAAAAAAATTAAAAAATCAACATTTTTTAACATTTTAGGCCAATTTGTTTTCTGCTACGTATTTTTGGTAAAAAAAAAAAAAAAAAAAAATCGCAATAAGCGTGTTTTGATTGGTTTGCGCAAAAGTTATTGTGTCTACTGTCTGAATTTATGTCATTTGTTTTTTGTTTTTTTTTTTTTTACTAGTAATGGCGGAGATCTGCAATTTTTAGCAGGACTGCGACATTGTGGCAGACAGATCGGACCCCTAACTGACATTTTGACACTTTTGGGGGTACCAGTGACATTACTATAGTAATCAGTGCTAAAAAATATGCACTATTACTGTAATAATGCCATTGGCAGGGAAGGGGTTAATATTGTTGGCGATCAAGGGGTTAAATGTGACCCTAGGGGAGTGATTCTAACTGTGTGTGTGTGTGTGGGGGGGGTTGGGCTTATGAGATGATCACAGAGACATGCAATCTTATATAGCAGGATCACATGGTCTCAGTGATCATTGCAGGGAGGACAGACAGCTGTGTTTACATCAGCCGACCGTCCTTTTCCCTCAGCGGGGAGAGACAGCAGTCGGAGCCGCCTGACACATGCGCCGGCTTCCCCGCTGAGGGTTGGGGGCGTGCGCTCGTCCCCTAGCTCCTCCCAGACAAATAACATATATATATATATACATATATATATATATATATATATATATATATATATATATATATATATATATATATATATACATACACACGCACACACACACATATACACACACACACATTATATACACACACACATATATATATATATATATATATATATATATATACATACACACACACACACACATACACATATATATATATATATACACACACACACACACACGTGATTCTGCCTGTAGGTGCCACTCTGCCGCCTTTTATATACAGTAAGCGGTCGGGAAATGGTTAAAAAAGAAAAAAGTGGCAGGACCACAGATTCCGGCAGGGAACTAGGTACTTGATCCTGACTAGGCAGAAAAAAAAACTAAAGGCCTATAGCAGAGAGGGAAGTATTTCAACTAAGACTGCCCATAGGCGTAGCCAAGTCTTTTCTCTGCCTAGTGTCCTACTCCTGTAGGGGGCGATATAATCCTATGGTTCTAAATATGGAGCACTGTGTCTGTCAATGAACGAAAGAGAAAACAGAACAGAACTGGGGGCTACCTGCAGCTTAGAGCCACTTGAGGGACTTTATGCCCGAAGCCGGAAAAAATTAAACATGTAAACAGAAGAAAAGGTGTCAACCTAGCAAACCTGTGAAATGCACGCCTCAGGCTTAAAAGCCCAAGAAACGCTATCTGACTTCATGGACAGGGCCCTAACAGGAAAAGGTACCTTGCGCTGAAATAGCCTTGAATGAAAAGTTGTCAAGTCCACCTAGCAATGATGGAACCCTCAGGAATGACAGACACTGTCGTAAGGAAACTATAGCCGAGAGATGAACTTGAACAGTGCATACGGACAATAAAGGGAAATCTCTTTAGGATGTTTTAGAGCAAGACAATTCCCTGATTAAGGTGTAATGAAGAAACTCGGGAGTAAAAAGAGGCCTTGGGCCTCGGATCAACATGGTCTTCGTATAGCACAAGTAAAAGTTCCTTACAAGATAAGGCTTGCCAATTGTTCATGCCAGAATCTGGTTGGCTAAGCTGTGAGACTTCAGGTTCCTCTGTGGTTGATGTATGCCACTAATGTGGCATGGTCTTCACTAAATCCAGGATGGGTGCCCTTGAAGTCAAGAGGTCCAGATCTGCAGGGACCTTGACTGGGAGAAGAGCTTCCTCTGGCAACCAAGTCCCCTGTACCAACAGGGTATCCAGGACTCCTTCCCAACCTTTCATGACCAGTGGGAGGAAAGACTACCAATACTCTGGTACTAGACTCGTAAACCACAATGCCAGGGCAATCCTGGTGTTGCGAGTCAGGTGGATGCGAATGTCTAAAGACTCTGCTTTCTTGTTTCAAGTGGCCAGAATGTTGTGTTGGAATGATCTGGAGAGAAATTGAGGATACAGGAATAGCTCAATGGAGGTCACCATTAATTCAGGACCCTTACACAAAAGCGGAGTTTGTCCAGGGGAAGGAAATTATTGAAAAGGGCTCTATGCAAGAACAAGCAATGAGATGGTCCAAGCGCTGATTTTTGGAGATTCAGGTTCCACCGAATCTCATAAAAAGGGTGTTGAAGGTTGAAATTCCAGCTTGTAGTTGGATACCATGCTTTGATTCCAAACATCTCAAGACCAGATGGCTGCATACGCCAGCAAACATCCCCCTAGTTTAGATGGGGATTCCCCCTAATTGGGAGGATTTGTTTGTGGAACTGGAGGACTTGGGGGTCAAGGCCACACAGCAGGACTGAGTTTCAGGCTTTGCCTTGGACTTCAGGCCAGGGAGAAATGAAAGGAACTCTTCTTAGATTATGAAGAGGGTTTTGCTTTTATTCAGGGGCAGAAGGGTACTTTTTCTCCAGTGAACTCCTTGATAAAATTGTTCAGGGATTCATCAGGCAGGTGTTGGAACAGATTTTCAAAAGGTGCTTCTTGCACTGAAACGCCACATGCCAAAGTAAACGATAAAGTGTTGGTGCCACGCTGTTAATATAAATCAATACTGCTATTAGTATTAAATACATATATCGATTCTAGTGCTAAAAACGATTGTTAATACTTGTGACATCCAGAGCTAAACAATACTAATAGTGCACAAACCAAAATAAACAGTTGGTCACTTGAAAATAAAAGTCCACTAATATGTGAGCAGATGTATTTATCAGTGTGAATGTGACTTAATTACTGTGATGAAGGAAATCCACAATACTTCTCCAGTGACATAAATCCAACCAATGTATAATAGCAAGTCATTTCATAAAGCCAGCGCTGGCTAATGTGTTATTTTTAACCACTTGCCGACCGAGTACGGTAATAGTACTGCGGCAAAGTGGTTCGTTATCGTCTGACGATGTAGTATTAATGTCGTCAGACACTCCCCCTTCTGGGCGGCGCTTGCGCGCCGCCGGAGGCTCGCTCCCGCTGTTTTCATTCACAGCGGGAGTCGGGCCAGGGGAGGAGCAGCGGTGATCGCCGCTGCTCTGCCCCGATCGCCGGGGATCTAGTGTGGAGATCCGCCCGCCTGTGTAAACACAAGCGGGCGGATCTCCATAGTGACAGGGAGTTACAGATCGGACTGTTCAGCATAGCTGGACATCCGATCTGTCCATGACTCACTCAGTCACCTCCCCCCCTACACGTCAGTAAGCACCAGGCATACATTAACCCCTCCCTCTCCAATAAAATTAACCCCTTCCCTGCCAGTGTCATTTTTACAGTAACAGTGCATATATATAGCACTGATTACTGCAGTAATGTCACTGGTAACCCCAAAAGTGTCAAAAATGTCAGTCAAGGGTCCGATCTGTCCGCCGCAATGTCGCAGTCCCACAAAAAAAAAAAAATCGCAGATCGCCGCCATTACGCGTTAAAAAAAAAAAACACCAAAAATGACAGAAATCTTTCCCTTTGTTAGTAAACGCAATAACTTTTGCGCAAACCAATCAAAATACGCTTATTGTGATTTTTTTTACCAAGCATAGGTAGCAGAAAACAAATTGGCCAAAAATTTTTTAAAAAATTGGTTTTTACATCTTTTTTGGGGGGAATTTCATATAAAAAAATGTTAAAAATATTGTTATTTTTTCAAAATAAACGCTCTTTTTTTGTTTATAGCGCAAAAAGTAAAAATCGCACAGGTGATCAAATACCACCAAAAGAAAGCTCTGTTTGTGGGAAAAAAAGGACGTAAATTTCGTTTGGGTACGGCGTCGCACGACCGCGCAATTGTCAGTTGAAGTCGCACAGCGCCGAATCGCAAAAAGTGGCCTGGACGGAAGACAGCAAAATCCTCCGGTGGTAAAGTGGTTAAAGTGTAGCCCTTAACCACAAATAGGGTTGACCAGCGTTTCTTCCAATACTGTGACACCTAAGTGCTCTCAAGCCTCTCACCTTATTGCTGTAAGGTAACCGCATTTATTCAAGACTTTTCCTGGTGATCGATGTGTCTCCTCCTGCCTCTAGGTCTATCCAGTCAACTTTAGGATAGATGATATCTCCTCTGCAGTGGTCCTAGGGGCCTCTCCCAGTTAGGTTGGTATTAGTGGGAAATATAAAACAGGCTCCCCATAGTGTAATATCATTCTGTTAAATTTATTAAAACAGCTTTCGTCACTTTTTACAACAAAAACTTTTCCTTTACTCCATGAGCGGTGAGCTTGTGTACCCACGCCACTTCCAGTATGGGACTGCTCCGTTCACGCCCAACGCATTGCATCACGCCCACGTGACTTCATTAGGGAATGAGCATTTGAGCCAGAGGATCCTCTGTAAATTTACTGAAAGTTGGCCCATTCTGGGTATTTGACTAATAATATCCCCTAGCCCCTCAACTCAAAGCAGGGCCACAGGCAAGCACTCCATTTGTTGGAAGGACCAAAGGATCGATCAGGATACAACCATAATCCCAACCCAAGATATGTCCTTGGACCAACAATGAAGAAAAACTATGACACAGAGATTCTGAAGCAGTATTTACTGAATTTCGATATCAGCAAAAAAGTTTCAACCCCATGAAAGCACAGTGGCTCTTTTTTTCAAGGTGTGATAGACACAAAGTGTGTATGAAACAATGCCTATTGTTGATTTTGCACTGTACCATTGTAAAGCAAAGCACCCACCCTTCACTACCTATAGATGTCTTTGTGGTATGGTTTAATAGCTCTATATATTTTTGGACATAGGCACAATTTTCATACCTTTGGCTTTGTATGCCACCAGAATAAAATTAAAATTAAACAATCCAAATTAATTTGAAGTGTAGACTTTCAGCTTTAATTCAAGGGGTTGAACATAAATATTAAGTACAAATTTTAGGAACTGCAATCATTATTATACACCCCCCATTTTCAGGGGCTCAAATGTAATTGGACAAATAAATCTAATTATAAATAAAATGTTAATTTTTAATATTTTGCTGAGAATCTCTTACTGGCAAAGACAGAGGCAAAGTCTGGAACCCATGTACATTGCCAAAGACTGGATTTCCTCCTTTCTGTTGCTTTGCCAGGCTTTAAATTGGCAGCTGTCTTCAGTTGTTCTTTGTTCGTGGGTCTTTCAGCCTTTAGTTTTGCCTTAAGCAAGTGAAATGCGTGCTCAATTGGGTTCAGATCAGTTGATTGACTCAAATATTCCACTTTTCCTTCAAAAGCTCCTGGGTTGTTTTTGCAGTGTATTTTGGATAATTGTCAAGCTGTACTGTGAAGCGCCATCCAATCAACTTTGCTGCATTTGGCTGAATCTGGGCTGATAGTATTTCTCTAAACACTGCAGAATTTATCCGGCTGCTTCTGCCCTCTGTACTTTATGTTGAAACCACTCCCTTTTTCTTCGGGTTTGTCCAGTCATTATACAAATAATGAATGTATAGGGACATTTTTTTTAAAGAAACTAGGCTGGTAACCATTGGTTCGACAGATGTAAACCGCTCCAAATCAAGACGTGCAGAATGCATCAATAAGGACCAAAATGGCGTCCTTAAATTTAGGCAAATGTTAAGTCTAAAACTCCTCAGGGACCAGGTCATCAAAAACAGACAAGGTGCAATCCTTATCCTCCTCAGCTGAAAGTTCAGGAAAATCAGAGATGAAATTTGCAGTTCCGAGTCAGCCAACATGGCTGAAATCCTACCCATAACTCTGACATAGTAGCAGAGAACTCACTTGATAAGTTTGAAAAAGGAGCCACCCCTGATGGGGTTAAAGAAACCTCTAAGACAGGTAGCAACTCAGGCAGGGGACAGAGGTCCCCGGGTATCAGTCTTGGGACCGTCAGGGTAGCACTGCAAATTCCCCTCAATCTTCTAAAGGCAGCTGCATAACCCTATGCTTCTGACTACTTCTCATGAGTCATATAATGTACGATTAAATAAATAAGGTATTGCAAAGAGTCTCCAAATGTTATCAACTGGAACCTTAAAAACAGGCACAACATTCCACAAGGATCATTGCCACTTTATGGTGGAGCATTGCTTGGTCAATGACCAGAATAGGCTATTGTTTTTCATTCTTTATAATGAAGAGTTATACAGCGGGTAAGGTTACAGGGTTCTTGAATACAATCTAATTTTGTGGGTGTGGCTTAAAATGGACGCGATCAGTATGATTTCTGCAAATGTAATTTTGAATAACTGATAACCTTAGAACATCAACAATAAAACACTTACTTTTTCATCCATATCTGAGTCGCCATCTGTAGTCTCATGTCCCACAATCGAAACGGCATCCAGCTCTTGTATTTCCTGACACAAACTGTCCATTAGGTGCTGATTAAACTGGTAGCTGCATAGGAAAAACAAAAGTAGAAAAAATGCCATTTAGCTGGCAGTATAAAAAGGTTCTCTGTGTCTTCCATGGTATAGTGCATACATTTTAGAAGTCGGTAGTGAAATAAATATGCAGGCTACCTTTCCAAAAATATTAATACAAAAAGCATTGAAGGAAGACACAGCCATATTATTAGCACTTTGAGAAGGTTGTCAGAATTGTTAGTCTATCTTTCAAGATAAGTTCCTTTCAATCCCTTTATGCCAAGAATCATTAACATTTTCCAGCACAGTGCCATGGGCTGGAGATATGTCAATAAATGCCTCCCTCTTTTAAATCCAGAAGCCAATGTTTAATAAGTATGCCGGGTAAGAATTTTCCACAAATATTTGATAAGGACTTACTTTCCTGCACTAAGTATGAAGTCTCTGAAGAATTCCTGGTACCCAGGAAAAGAAGGGGGAGGGCAGGGGCCTCCAACACTTTGAGGGGCCACAAATCTTTCTTGCAGTCGTTTCAGTTTGTTCAAGTTGTCAGAGCCAAGCATGTTGAGTAGGTCCTGGTCAGGGTTATCACCAATTCCAGCAGCACCCTTTCCTCCACTCGGTCCCTTACATAACTAATCAAAAATCATATGAAAAGACAGATTGCTCAAAAACAGTTTTACAAAGCATTACAAAATAATACTGAGGAATAATTTCTTTCTTTTTCTTTATAAAGATTTTCTGTTATATATTAAAAAAAATGAAGGGGGTGGGGGGTGAGGCACAAACACACAAGATGGGTAGGGAAAAGGTATAAGAGACAGACATTGGGATTAGGTCATGGAATGCTGTCTGTGTGACACTACAAAACATATGTCACAAACAGCATGCAACACAAGCAATTAGATTACTGATACAAGACTGGTCATCTGCTGATAGTTGGCAGTTACCTAGAGGAGAAAGGGGTATAGATCTGAGTCAGACTGAACTTACTTCCATAATCTAAACTGACATTATGGAGATAAGAATACCCTTGACAGAAAAAGTAGAACATTATATTGTGAAGCAGGGAAAGTGAGGGAATGAAGAAGAGCCAAGCAGGGCAAGATAAGGCAAAGGGTACAGAGGGGAGGGGTAGTTGAGGTGGGGTAGAGGGCAAGATTTAGTCAGCACCCCTGAGGGATATTAAATAGAAAGAGCTTAAACATAATCAGGTGAAGTGCGAAGATATAGCCAATCCAACAGAAACAGGTCTTGTAAAAATCCCTATGGTACAGGGAAGCCATAAGAGCTTCCATGGTTTTGATTTTCTAGAACTTGGAAATCCACATACCCACAGAATAGTGGAGATGGTGATTTCCATATAAAGGTCCTTTATCAAATGTATGAGAAGGGAGTGTTTGTATCTGGTTGTTGGTATTTGGGGTCAAATGGAGAAGGGCACATGGATTGTTGAGATAATCAATATTGGTTAGTGTAAATATAAAGATTGCTTTATCTCAAAATGGGTCAAGGATGGGACAATCCCAAAAGTTGTGGAGGAGCGTGCAAGTATTTGAGCTTTGAGGATATATTTTGTGACAAAAGTCTGGTAATCTATACCATGAAGAGAGTAGTTGGAAACCGGTTATTTGTATCCTATTCCCTACCAAAGTTCTATGATTGAGCTAAATAGGATTTCTTTGTCCAGGTGAAAAAAGCTGAGTTAGACATACCAATAACTCCTTTCCTGAGAGTCTTCCAAGATAGCCCATGAGACCTAGGGCTTCCTCTACCAGGACAGGAAACACGTTAACCCCACCAGATAAAAGGCAGTCCTCGCGAGACATTTAACTGGCAGGCCAGCCCCCATCCAGTGGAGCTATGTCGTGGCCGACCTAGCACGGAGCTGCGGTCTGGTCTGCCCGCGTTCGCTGGCCAGACTGGGGGGACCCTAAGGATCTATATTATCCAGTTTGTCGCCTATTCCAGTCCTTGATTGTAGTTCTCACAGAACCGGGGAAAAAAAAAAAAAAAAAAAAAAAAAGGAGGAAAAAAATTCCATTTACAATGAAAAATAGATCCCAGCAAGGAACTAGGTCCTTACTCCTGACTAGACAGCAGCTAAGAGTGGGTGTACACCCCCTGGAACTGAACATAGGCGTGGTCAAGCTTTTTCTTGTCTAGTGTCCTACTTCTGTAGGGGGCAGTATAACCCAATGGTTAAGAAGAATCTGGAGCTGTGTTCTTCAATGAACGAAAGAGAAAAATGGTTTCCTCTCAGGATTCTCCCATTCTAATCTAATTATATCTCGAAGGGAGCTGTGCACAGGAAAAACCCTGGCCTTCTTATGCATTCCTTCATACACAAGATAAATGTTTTGATAATTGAACCTTCTCCTCTTCAATTCCAAGCCTAACAGACAGCTTTTAACAAATCATCAACATCTTCTAGTGACAATTTGTACCTAGAGTCCCTGACTGAGTCCTTATCCTCTTCCCCTGATCCCCCCTGTGAGGAAGGGGGGAGACCTGGTCTCCTCTGGATCCTCACTTTCCGCACCCTTCGGCGTAGCTCCAGCCACGGTCCTATCTGAGGTCTGACTCTGAGTGGGAGTCTGCATCTTGCCAATCAGGGTCTTGAAGGAACTAAAGGTAGAGGAAAGCTCATCTCTAACTGAAGTGAGCATTCTTTTGAGAGGATATAGTTGGGTCATCCTCCACTAAACTGTCTATGCATGTGCGGCAGACCACTTTACTCCACGAGGAGCTTAGCTTTGCCCCGCAAACTGCACATTTCCTTTTGGGTGGTTGCGCCTGAACTTTGTCCAGAGCCTTGGTCTGCAAACAAAACATAAATGAAAGCCTAGTTTGAGAATCAGGCCGCCCAGTTCTCCAAAACATATTATATAATATTTTTACCTAATGCAACATGCAAGGTTTGGAGCACGTAGAGCAACCTAGGGAGAATTTTTATTTCTAGGTTGCTTTTCTGTCCAAACCATAAAAAATGTGTAGAGTCTGAATGGTGTACTTTAATTTTAACTAAGAATGGCAGAAAGGTAACCCCAATAATTGATTCCAGAATGTGGGTGAGAAAGATACCCAGGTATTTAACACTGTTGGGCCTACATTAATGGGAAATTATCTGTGATGGCATGTAGGCAGGCTTGGGGTTATTTACATTCAATGCCTCAGATTTTTGCAGATTACCCTGGAAGTTTGAAAGTTCCCCTGTAGGGTTCTAAATTCTGCCAGTAAACCGATATGGGGGTTAAATCTTCACTAACAGCCAACCTAGTGCCCACCAAATCAATGACATGACATCCTACCTGCCATAGGAAGCAGCAAAAAAGTAACTACATTTCCAACAGAACAGATAAGATAAAAAAAAGATTCAGGACTAGTCAACAAGGATGCAACAATGATGCACAAACTCTGCACAACGCAGCATTATTACCATCTCTAATCATTTAAATAAAACATTCATCGGTGAGTAACCAAACAAAATTCTTCAGATTTTAAAGTATACATCTTTGTAATGCCCTGTGCTTTACAGCCTATGTACAGTATAAACATGAAAATACTTTTTGATGCAGATTTTTATAAAGCCACGGGTAAAATCTGGCATCTTGTGGTGCCTCAGTGCCATCTTTAATGCAGGGCAAAAGAGGCAGCTGCCCCGAGCCCAGTCATTGTTGTAGGGCCCAAAGCAGCTGTCCTTTCAGCGCGTTCTGCCTGCAAATAGTTGATAAGTGAACTCGGTGGGCTGCGAGCTGCAATCCATATTACCTTTGAACCATACACATAGCTGCGATCCAATTACCTTCAATGTCACACAGGATCACTCTACAGAAAAGTCTGACATCGAACTCCCCAGAACCATTACATTTGTTGATAAAGGTTGAGCACTACCTAATAATTACCAAAAAATGCAAATGCTCGTTTCAAATAAATGAGCATTTGAGCATAAACAGTTGACTGAAGTATGGAGAAGAAAAAAAAAACACATTTCACCTGCAGAAGTTGCTTCTGAAATAGTCTTGCAAAATGACTATGATTAGAAGCTAGAGACAAGTTTAACATCATAGCCCTAAGAGAAAAGAGAAGATCAGTGTTAATCGAGCAACATAACATCTAGCAGTATATTATAGCTATTACATCAATCAAAAAGCAAAACTAGCCCGTCATCTGAAATCTGGAAAACCCTACAGTAGGTTCACAAATTCAAAGTGCAAGATGCCCATTTATTAAGGTGCCCATTAAAATATACAATTTAAATTCCAGCGATTGGGGGGAAAAAAAAAGTCCTGAACTTATGCTTTAGAAAACAGCAGACATTCCAGTCAAATCGTTACTTTTTTGCAATGGTTGGCTGTCTAAGCATTTTTTAGTTTCCTGCACATCTCATTAGTGTCACAGAAAATTGAAAGCATTCAGATTTGGCCGCACACACAAGTGTGAAGCGTCAAAATGAGTTTAGTTATCAGTTCAGTTATCTAGTGAATCCAAAGATGATCACTAAAAAGTTTTGACTCCTAAGCAGTAGTGGGATCAGGACTGTTCCTAGAAATGCCTAGTGGACTGGGGGGGGGGGTGGGGGTAAGAAGTTTTTCTTCATCTTCCTCATTAAACTCCTGTATGAAATGTATTTAAATGCCCACACATTGTTTTTAAATCAGCTGAGGATATTTAGCTGCGCAATTTTTAAAATAGACATTTAAAAATAATTTCTGAGAAGACTGAATAATATACAAAAATATTTTTACCTGATCTTATTGCCCAGGAAACGCTCAAAATCCCAGTCAGCCTTTTCATGGCAATCTTCCCACTCACGTAGCAGCTCATAAAATATGTCCCTAGAAAGCATATCATACTATGTAGAAGGCAGTCACATAGTTTGGGTTATATTGATCAAAAAAATTGCAAAAAGACATTAACCACTTTAAGACCAGGCATTTTCTGACACTTTTCATTTACATATAAAAAAAAAAAAAAAAAATCAGTATTATTTCTAGAAAATTACTTAACACCCACAAACATATATTTTAATAGCAGAGGCACTAGAGACCAAAATGTTGAGTGTCACAATTTTTTATTTCACATGTTATTTGCGCAGCGTTTCTTCAAAGGCAATATTTTGGAAAAAATACACTTTTTTGAAAGTGAATGCAAAAAACACAATGTAATACCCAAATGTTTGGGAAATATTTAATGATGTATGCTGAGTAAACAGATACCAAACATGTCACGCTTTAAACTTCTGCACACGGCAACAAACAACATAAATTTTGTTATCCATAGGCGACGCTTTGAAAGCCTTCACAGGTTGCCACATTAAATTTACAGGTGATCTTGTGCTAAAGTTACTGCCCTTGATCTGATGTTCGTGGTGATACCACGTGTGGAACGATCGCAGTTTGCATGCATTTGTCCTTGCGCACTAGTACAGGGGAAAGAGGGCGCTTTAAGTTTTTTTTTTTTTTACACTGTCGCTTTAATTTTTTTTTTTATATCACTTATTGTTATCACAGGGAATATAAATATCCCCTGTGATAGCAATAGGCAGTGATAGGTACTCTTAAAAGCATCCGATTACACCAAGATCGGTGTGATTATATGCTTTCCCCCCATTTAAAAATGGCATTGTTTATATCCAGCAAAACTGGAAGTGATGAATGCTGATCACTTATGGTTTCCTATACATGCCATTCCGGTCTCGATTACCTCTATGGTTAGCTGGTGGAAGCGCTGGCTGTTCGCTTGGGTCTTCCAGTGGGATGAGAGAGCCCGAGAGAGCCAAAGAAGGCGGGAGTGGTTGGATGCCCCTGTCCGCGGTTTGTAAAAGCAATCCAGCAGCTACCCAGCTGCTAGGAATGATTTTACAAGAAAGCCGACCCTCAGGCATCGTTTCGATATTACCTTATATCAACTAAAAAAGAAAGCAGACATGACACCTACTTATAGCTAATACAAAACTGTTTGACTATTATAATAAAACATATTCAGTGTGAAAGACCTGGATGTATGTCTCCTCCCTGTCTGTGTGCGTCCACAAATGTAATACTAGCCAGCAATAGGACAAAATAATTATGAATGGCATAAGTCTCACCACTCCCAGCAGTCCACTTGAGCTGTATGATCCTGAGATGTTGCTGTACCTTGGCTCTCTAAAGCACTGTATATGATAGCACGATTCCTGTTGCTAGTGCTTGTACTGTGCATCCCATGCTGCTGGCATGCACTCCAGCATGCAAGGCTGGGTTCGAGGTCTGCTGGGGGGGGGGGGGGGGGAGTTTTATGCCTCAACATGTTTTGTCCTGCCCCCTGTATGGGGCTTCCTCAGGCCTTGCTAGGGGATTGGCTGCTGCCCCTGTCTATTTGAATCCCTGGAGGGGACATACACCGAGGTATTTCACACTGGATATGTTTTATTATATTAACCAATAAACAGCTTTGTATTAGCCATAACTAGGAGTCCTACCTGCTTTCTTTTTTTAGTTGATATAAGGTTATATTTTGGAGATACCTACCCAGTTTCAGTTAGTTTGCTTACAGCATATATTGGAGTAGCTTCTTGGAAATTCTTGTTTTGTGTATATCATTCCGGTATATCCACTTAAATTCTAGCGATGTACGAGTACATCGCTGGTCGTTAAGTAGTTAATGAGATGTAATCTTTCACTCTGAACTGTGTACGAAAGCACAGAAACAAATAATTGTTAACACATTAACTCAAACAATTTAACACCTATAATAAACCTTATAATATAATATAAATTAATATAACACACCTTTGCTTTTTAAAAATGTGGAATGATCGATCACTAGGAAAGTTAGAACGATTATCGGTTTCTGGCTGAAAGGACACAGAGTGTAGTGTTGCTGGAAGCAAAAGAGAAACCTTTGAAAACATAAAAAAAAAATGGTTAAAATGTAAAACATACAACATACTTCTGATATGCAACAGTAAAATAATTGTAAGACTTCTAGAGAAGCCAGCTTCATAAGTAACCAGACTCTGGAGAAACTTTCATAACACATCACTATTCTGGTTATGGACGCTACACAATGCTAACCATTTCAATATCTCTTCTGTTAACCACACTGGTGACTAAAGCAATTTCTATAAACCATCAAATACCCTTAAGCTGGCCATACAAGGTTACAAATTAATTCGAAAAAGTGTTCGATATGCTGGATCGTTCGACTTTCAAAAATGTTAGTGGTCTAATTATGATTTACCCAAAAAAAAAAAAATGAACATGTCGGAATTTTGCACCGAAATGAACGATTTTTGAAACATTAGCAGTGGAATCCTTTGAAAACAATTTGAACAAATCTAAAAGCGCATGCACGTGTTAAAATGTAAACCTGGAATGTGTAAACGATTGTCAAAAAGTCTACCGTTTATGTCATCAACCGATATGTTGATAATTGGGCAACATCTATTGATACAATGATGTCATTTTCGCATGCACGCTCAACGCTTTTTTTTTACCCGACCGTTTATTTTTTTAACAATTTTCTAACCATGCATGGCCAGCATTATTTATATGCTTCACAACATCTATATGCAAACCAAGTTGAAAAAAATGTTCAGCAAAGACAGCAGTAACTGGTTCAACTATGGGTTATTTAACTGGTCACCATTTTTCACTTGGTTAAAAATGGTGATGTAAAAAAAATCCCCTGTAAAAAAAATGTAACTCAAAAAAAGAAACTTGTATACAGACAACTCTCATTACATGTGTACACCTCAGTTAAAATGCAACACTGTATGCAATAATGGTCCTTAAAGTGACACGTAACAGATGAGAAAATCCTATTCTGAGCTCACTAGGGCACACAGCTTAGTAAAATGCAACCCAGGATTATACTACCTCCTATACAGGAGACATGGAAACGAGGCATGTGCAAAACTAAAGGCCAGTCTTCTTGAGACTATAACCTCCCACATCTGCTCTGCTGCAGCAAGTTGAAAGGATGAAACCTAAAGGGGTAAAAAGCTGTGTCCCTTAAACACTCTAACCTGTTGCTGACAAGTGAAATGGACATGATCAACAATATTCATTGGTCAGCACAGGATAACCCCTGTTTACAATCATTCTGTGTTCTGTCCAGTCAGCCATTGAGAACTGGCATATTCACATTGGATTTGTTAAATTCTACATTTTGTAACTATCTCCAATTAGACAGTGAGCCTTCTTCTGAGTGAGTCATCTGCAGTTCTTTGTAGCTTTAAGCTGGACATTCAGGAAAGTTCTCCAGTTCGCTAAAATAAAGTGCAGATTCTCTGTTCATTATCTATACTGGTGTTCTCTCTGCGATGTGGTTGGCAAAGATTACCCATCTGTGTTCCAGCACACACTGGACACCATTATTTGGGTCAGGCAGTATTGTTTGTGGATTGCCCATGGAGTCGTCTGTGCAGAGCTGAGGCAGTTTTTCTGCCCCCTTTTCTGCTACCCACTGTCATGAGCACTAGGCCTATGCTAGTTTGATGTACTAAGGCTACCCATATGGTATTTTCTACAGTAACATCTGTAGCTGCCCATTTTGTGTGGGGAATGAAGTTCTCTTTTATTCTAGGCTAGCCTTATACCATTCACAAGTTGGCCACATTGGAGAGCCCTCTATTTTTCAACTCAATGGAAGAGTTTTATTTATTTCCCGCCCCTCCTCCTCCTCCCTGTTAACCAACTCCGGGAAACTTCAAAATTATCCCTTGCAAGTTAACCTTAAAGCTGATATCCAGGTTTCCGGTCACTAAAAATAGTTTGATTGGATCAAGCTGGTCCAAAAAGTCTATTTGCTTCAGTAAGTTGTGCAGTCTCTCCAAGCACTGTATGTAATCTCAGCTACATACAGTGCTAGGTTCCCGCTGTGAGACAGACTTCCGGTCACACCATTTTGTGACAAAATCCTCTGCAAAGAGATAATGCACCAAGAACCATGTATGGGCAATGGATTTCTCATCTGGGTGTTTTTAATATTTGTATATATCCAATAGGAGATGAGGAAAAACACCTTTGTGGAACATTTTGGTCTACTAGAACTAGTGTGATAGGGAAAGGAACAGTGTAATCCTCCAACTGGAATGCACTGCCTCAATTAAAAAATGCGAAGACATTTTTGAATTGTGAATCTTTCGAAATTGTGAATAGGGGGTACTGGAACCCTGAGGGTTCTTTGTGTGGTTATTTTGCATCATTGTTATCAAATGTTAAGGTTTAGGTAAAAGACCTAAATCTACACACCAAATCACTTTGGGATAGGGATAAGTAGTTCGTAATTAAAGTTTTTTCCAATTAGAAAATGTTTGAAATTTCACACATTTATGCAACTGTATCTCAACTCCCTTCATTTGAGCTTGAAAAAAAAATGAAAAGGTGTAAGTTAACGTAAAGTGGTTGTAATGATGGAAGGTTTTTACTTTCATACATTCTATGCATGAAGGTAAGAAACCTTCATATTTACCTGAGCTTGATCCCAATCCAATG
Organism: Pelophylax lessonae; assembly: GCF_965119305.1. Taxonomy (NCBI): domain Eukaryota; kingdom Metazoa; phylum Chordata; class Amphibia; order Anura; family Ranidae; genus Pelophylax; species Pelophylax lessonae. The sequence continues at coordinate 132,254,982 of NC_138780.1, forward strand.
ATGTGCATGAGAGTAGCGGCTCTCCCAGGTATCTCTGTTCTCATTGGCTGAGACACAGCAGAGGGGCAAATGGCTCCTGCTGCGGTGAATCACAGCCAGTGAGGGAAGGGGGGGTGCAGGACTGAGCCACGCTCTGTGTCCCATAGACCCATGGAGGCCATTCAGGAACAAGCATGCATGAGTTCCCCCCAGAGCAAGCAGCTTGCTATGATGGCCCTTTGTAAGGGGGAGGGGCCACAAGCGCTAGTGAGGGACCCGAGGAGGATCGGGGCTGTTCTGTGCAAAACCACTGCAAAGAGCAGGTAAGTATGATGTGTTTAATATTTTAAAGAAGAAAAAAAATCCTTAGAACTTTATTAATCAGTTTTCAATTTGATATTGTTGATATGACTTTGCACTGGAATCTTGCTGCCCAACTCAGCTGCTATTAGGTCCACATCATATTTTCAAGCCATGATGAAAGGGTGAGGGTACAGCCCCAGAGACACGCTGGCTTTGGAAACATTTAATCATTGAAGTAAATGAGTATTTAGACCTTAAAGTCTAATAAGTCTGGGCTAAAGTATACCCAACTAAGCTTAAAAATTGCTCCCATCCGCCTTCTAATATCTATACTAACTACTCTGTAGAAGGAAGATGCTTAAAACGTTATTAAAGCCAAAAGCAAACATTTATAATACTGCAGTTCACCAATTCTTAAAATGTGTTGGCTGCATTTATTTTATCCTTCTTTCTTTTATTTTCATCTAGTGATCCAGCCAGCAAGTCTGTTTATCAAGAGAACAAACTCCCTTACAGATATATCAATTTACAAGGATGAGACAAAACATTTAACAATTAGAACAAAATTGTTTACTTTAACTGATTGTAAAGTGTGAGCTAGAGTTTGGCTTCGATTTTTTAGTGTATTTAAATCTGCTAATACATCTAACAACACCCCACCCCCTATACTGATAATGCTGCTGTGCCCCCTGTGCTCCTTCATTCAGCGTGGGGGCATTGCAATACAGGAGGTTTGTTACTGGCCAAATCACCAGATTAAAATGGGGGGGATCCTACAAAACAAAACGAATAAAGCAACCACGTCTAATGATTGGTAAGTTGCAATATATTACATTTTTGGTTTTGAGTGCAATACTTGCCTATTTTCAGAGCGCTTTGGTCCGGTCACATGATCCCTCCCAGGGGCCGGCTTCAGGAGAGGGACAGCTGACAATGGATGCCCCATAGTAAGCCTATGGGTGACGCCACCACCCAAGAATACTGTCAGTTGTTGGTGCCCTCTCCTCTCCCCTGAAGCTGGCCTCTGTGGAAATCACGTGATCGGACCACTCTGAGAATGGGTAAATATAATCATCTGCATTGTACAGGGTAGTTAGAATAAATGTTAGAAAGGCAGTAGGAGCTGTCTTAAGCTTAGTCAGTTCTAGGCAGGACTTCTAATTTAATATCTGGTGCTTCATTTTCCAACTTATCAATTAAAAAAGAAACGGTCTCCTTCTGTTTTGGTAAAACAACTTATGACTGAATTAAGCTTGTGGAGTTCTCCTCCTCCCAAGAAGGAAGACTCAGTGTCTGACAATGAGTACGCTGGAGGATCCCAAACAAAATCAGAAATATTAGTCACCTCTGTGTCAGATTCCATTGGGGAAGGTGGTGGTGGGAATTTTAAGCCCTTGCAAACAGAAGGAGCAACAAGTTGCCATAATTGGTGTAAGCGGAGTCCTCTGTCAACTGGAACACAGGTCATCTGCCAATGCCAACTGCAGGAATGTCACAGAGAAAATGCATCATTCCTAATAAACTGGTAAAACTGCACTCCTTGGCTAAGTGGAGAAACTTCCAGTATTTCCATATGCCAGCAACTGATGACAGTAATGAAAAAAATCTTCCACTTCAAAAAAATAAAATAAAAATACAGCAGAAGGGAAAGAACATTCATTCTCCTAATGGCACTAAGCGAAAATGGGCAGGCATGAGATGGGAGGAGCTGTAGCCTCAAGAGCGTTCAGTTTAAGTGCCAAGTGTCAATTTCTTCTGTAGTCGGCAGTATAACCCTAAATTGCTTATTACCAAGCTGTGTCCCTGAATGAACAAGGAAGGAATATTAGCAGAGGTACACAGAAATAGTCCTAAAGATTCGTATATTATAGTAATATTATATATATTTTATTAATCAGTCATTTGATAGATGTTCATAGGTTAAAACGTATCAGATGTAATAAGTTTTCAAATACTGAGGTAATTAGATAACCTACCTTCCCTGTACTGATTCCGTATGCTTCTAAGAGACGTTCCTGTAAGGGGGGAGAGAATGTCCCAATACGCTCATTCTCTGCCAGAAGCTTTATTGTATTCTTATCCAACAGAGAAATAACACTGCAAGATAGAGGGAAAAATACTGCATGTTGTCAGTTATTTAAATCTGATGAAAAATGCACGATATTATAGAACAATTTGATAAACATAGGTCAGTGTCAAAAACATGCAATACTACTACTATTAATAGAGGCTGTACAAAAGGTATGAAATGGGGCATACTGAAAGCCAAGCAGCTCTTTCACGCTTCGTTATTCTTTAGCTTTCCCTTTACTGTGTCTGCTCTTCTTAGCTGTCCTCACTCAGCTCTGTCTGCTGTCAAAGCCCCCTCTAAAACAGTAACATGTGGTAATTTTAAGTGAAGAGGTTATGGGTTCAATCCATGGGTTTGGATGGCTGCACACAAAGTATATTTTGTTGTATGTAAATTCAAAATTGGACAGACCTCATAGCTTTCCTCTTTCTGAGGCTGACGCTGGGTGACCCAATGGGACCACTGACATCTACCCTTCTCCCCCCATGATACGACGATGACGTGCTCATGCATGGACACTGTCACAGAGGAGCAGGTCACATGTTCATCCCCCACACTATGAAAGTTCTGGAGTAATAGTGCCCATGGCATAATATTATCAAACAAATACTCCTGAGGCAAGCATTTCTACTGCATATTAATATAAATATATAACTAGAAATTATTAACTCAACAGAAATTTACAAAAAAAAAAAAAAGAAATGATTAACTCACGTATACTGAAAATCAAGGACCAAAACAGCAAAAAATACACAATTGTGTACACTCTGAAAGTGCTGAGACTCCACAGCATCTGAAAAGTAAAGCATTTTTATTAGAATGAACCACATGCCACTGTAGTAGAGTTAATACTGATACATTTATTAAAATGAACACCAAATACATGTTTGAAAACATTATCAAGTCAAAACATTTTTTACCTTAATGCATTCCCTACAAAAAAGGTAAAAAATGTCCCACAACTTCTTCTGCCTATCACAAAAGAACAAAGGTAACATTTAAATGACATTTAGCTCAATATCTGTATTGTATAGTGAAGGCAAGAGGAAATTTGGATTGAAATGTATGGTTTTAAACAACCCCAAGCATCGATACGTACCTCCTGGCTTAACCCAAGTGATTCAAGTCACCGAACAATTCAGCAGCCCCCTATATTTACATGTGGATTTTATCGTTAAAACAATTCCGCTAGAAGACCAACTCTGTGCTATTGAATGGGAATATCTACAACAACAACAAAAGTCATCTATAGTGAAAAGCAAAAGTTTGAAAACCTGTGTCGCAATAAAATTTTGTTAATTTGTACAGAGAAATTAATGGGACCTCTGTAGCTAGCACTGTTTGCAGACTGCAGTGAGCTGCCTCCTTATTGCTGCAGAGGACCCGCAGAAAGGTTTAGATGTCACAGTAGTGGTGAACTAATCCACTGTGCTGCATACCCTGACAGGTGTTCTAATCCCTCTTTTCTCTTTATCCAAAACTTAAAACAATAAATTTTGCCTTAAGTTTAGGGATTGATCAATTATCGGTGGGACGGATTATCAGAGGCCGATATTCACTTTTTTTGAAGTATCGGGATCGGTCAGGAAACTTACCGATATTGTGCGCAGAGCACACGTCGTCATTACGTATGTTGCGCCACACGCCTCTGCGAACAGGGCCTGCACATTCTGAGTCTTGGCTTCTAACCAGATAGGCCGCCTCCCTTGCCTTAGACAGTGCATGCCATGGAACGGCTGGACCAGAGAGGACATGCCAGCCAGCAGCCACCCACATCCCCTGTGCCAGCCAGCCACCCACCCACAGCCCCTGTGCCAGCCAGCAGCCTCCCACCAACCCACAGCAGGGTGCCAGCCACCCACAGCAGGGTGCCAGCCAGCCACCCACAGAAGGGGTGGGGTGCCAGCCAGCCACAGCAGGGGTGGGGTGCCAGCCAGCCACAGCAGGGGTGGGGTGCCAGCCACCAACCCACAGCAGGGGTGCCAGCCAGCCACCCACAGCAGGGTGCCAGCCAGCCACCCACAGCAGGGTGCCAGCCAGCCACCCACAGATGGGGGGGGGGGGGCAGCCAGCTTTTTAAACCTTATCTGTATTCTATAAATTCTCTTTCAAATTGAATGGAGATGGATGCAGACAGAAAAAGTGTGGCCTGGGCTATTTCTAGTCTCAACCATCTCCAGGAAAAGCAGCAGTGTGCAACACATGCACAAACAATGCGAGCATGGGATCAGCAACTGCAAAAACCAAAAATACGTCAAAATCTTTGGGCCCATCTAATATATTGAATTATATAATGCAGCACAGAAAAAACAAGCTGAATCACAAAGTGAAATACCACTAACCCAAACAACAACAGCTATGTTTCAGAAAAAAAAAACAAAAAAAAAAAAAAAAAAAACAACAGGAGGCTACATTTGGATGGAAGATCCCAACTGCTGGACAGAGTAATCACAGAGATGATGGTGTCTGATAACCAGCGATTTACAATGATGTGAGATAATATACCAAGGTATATTCCCCACGCTAGGGAGTTTGTGTTAACAATAAATATAATAAATAAATAGTATATTAAAGTGAATGGTGCAGGAGCAGCTATAGAATGTAAAAGTAGATGATAATGATTGCCTTTAACTAAGCGTGAGTGGTCCTAATTGCTGAATATACCCCTAACATGGCATTAGGACCACTCACGCCTAGTTGGCCCCCCGAGCCGGGATGGGTTCCCCTTTAATTCTCCTATGGACTGGTGTAGGGTTCCTCCTCAGGCCAGGGTGTAGATCAAACATATGTGGGAAAAGGAAAGGCTCCAGATGGTGTAGTATAATTAAAGTTTTTACTACCCACAAATGGGTTAAAAGCAAGTGGTATTGTAAAATAAGTGGTAAAACGAATGTCCGGTGGTCAGCTAACAAGCTGCACGTCCGCTCTGAAGAGTGGCGAGCGGAGCTTCCGGCTTGCGTTCCACCGGACGCGACGTTGTTACGCTATATGTTCCAATCTAACACGTTTCGTCACTTCCTGTGACGTCTTCAGAGATCTCTGAAGATCGGTTTTCCCATTCGTTTTCATGCAGGTATGGTGTTAAGAACGAGCCCTTAATCTTAAAAAGTTTTAACAAACATTAACATGTTCAGTGCCAGATTTGTGTCGAAAAATGGTGTTGATTTTTTAAAATGTACAGAATATTGGCATCTAACATCAGCTATCAGCCTGAAGGGTGACCGGAAAATCAGTATCAGCCCTGAAAAAACTTTATCGGTCGAGCCCTACATAAGTTATGCTTTTATTTTTGGTTCAGCAATGCAAATTCGTATGTCACATATCTAACTCCAGTCTTCTCACTGGACAATGGCTTGGCCTCATCACTTTTGTACAATCAGCAATAAAGTGATCTAACAAGCAGTAGTACTAACTAAAAGGGCAGAATAGTAGAGTGATCGTCCTGGTTGGGCAGTGTGGCAGAGGTGTATACAACACAAGACTGACTGAAAAAAATAATTATAAATTGTTTGGTGGGTAAAATAGTAAATATACATATATTTCAACAATGTTTTGTATTCTACTTTGAGGTTTAGGAATGGCCTTCCAAGTATGCACACTTGAATACTGTTGAAAACCAGTTGGTAGACCTCAAACATTTAAAGCGGTTGTATCCTGCTTTTTGACACTTTTACCTACAGGTAAGCCTATAATAAGGCTTACCTGTAGGTACAAATAATATCTCCTAAACCGGCACGGCTCCATTACCGGTGTCATCTGGTAAGCAGACTTGCATGCGGTGGTGGATTGGTGCACAGGTGGTGGAAGACAACATATCGTATGTCTGTTATGTGCTATTTCAAATGTTTACCTCTTTATTCATCATTCACATTTGGGACTTTTTTCAGCCACTATGTGACTGTTTCAACATTTTATTTATCAGATATAATTGGTCACTTTTGTGTTAATTTTACACTGGTCATTCATTATGCACTTTATCATTAATCATTTTTCATTGTTATAATATATTTATATTGTTATAATTTTATTTGTGGTATCTCACTGGAAGTTGCAGCTTTTTTATTTAGTCACTAGCGCGGTTAAGCTTTTTGCCATATTGCACTATTTTTAGGCCTATTTTTCAAAAGGTGTGCAGAAAATACAAAACAGAGCTGGCAGCAACAGGATTAATGACTTGACATAATGGATTACTTTTTTCAAGGCCCAAAAATTCAGCAAAACAAAATGTTTATTTTAATTTCTTGCAAAAGGAAAATTCAACAAAATATTTTATTTTATCAAGGGTATGACTTGATGCTACATGACTAAAGTATAACTGAAAACGTTTTTTTTCCCTTTTGTACCGTGTAAGGGCCCAATCACACTAGGAAATGCATGTGAATCGCACAGGATCCCGTTGCGTGTCCTGTGCGATTCACATGCAGTTCTGTGCAATGTGATTTCAGCCGATTCATTTATGCATGCACTACTTTTGCACTGGGGAGACTTCCCCTCCCTTCCTGTCCCATAGCCAAATCAGGAAGTGACAGGAAATCCCTCATAGTCAAGCAGGGTCATCAAAACTAGTGTCCCCTTTGGAAGATTTATTCTATTCCTTTTCAGCTGACCACCCAAAATTTTGGGATTTCCTTTTACTTTTGGTCACCAGGAAAAATAGAGAGAGTGAATTTGCCCAAAAGGTACACAGCAATAAAAACCTGATCCACATTTCTAACCAAAAAAAAAAAGTCTTCAGTTATACTTTAAACTCTGCATACATTACTAAAATATTGTTGCCAGTCACCTTTAAATCCTCTGGTAATCTCGAGGTCAGAGTTCCTATCTTCAGCGATGGCTGGTCCCCGGGAGATTAGCAGTTGAAGGACAAAAAAGAACTCCAGAAATATATTTGGCACAAGGTTTTCTGCAGATAAAATGTAACTTGTCAATATTTTACCATTACATTTTTTGGATGTATATGATCTTGGCATCCTGACATTTTAGTACACTCAGGAGGGACAGATGCATCCAGCCCCACTGCAGCCAGTCTGTCAAAGTATATGGCAGGAGGAGGCTGAATGATGTACTGAGCGGTAATAGTATTTGGAGCCCTGTGCATTCAGGAATGAAGGTCAGAAACATAGAGGACCTGCATTCTAGACCTTTGCCCTGAATGCACAGGGTCCCTTCAAGCCACATCCTGGCTTAGAGTTTGGCAGCCTGCCTGCAGCGGGGCTGGGAGATGTACCTGTCCCTCTCAGCTATTGGATGCCTTTTTTGCTTCAAACGTCACCTCCACATTAATTCTTTAGCTATTCCTGGCAGTAAACCACTGGTTACTTTTTTTTTTTTTACTGCAAGGTAATGGCATGATATGCTAGTATGCATCGCATACTAGAACATTATGTAAAACTTACCTGAAAACAAAGCTCTTTAGCGATGGAGGCAGCGTCCATTTTCTCCCAGTCTTCCTTCCGGGTCCGCGGACTCCGGCTGTGTGACAGGCCGATGCCGTGATGTCACTGCGCACATGCATGGGGAGGAGCCTTCCATTTACGGCACGGGTAGCCGTTCCTTCCGAGCGTATGTGCCAATGACGTCATCGGCTGCGTGCAATGCAAATATCTCCTAAACGGTACACATTTAGGAGATATTTACAGTAGCTATTGGTAAGCCTTATTTTAGGCTTACCTATAGGTACAAGTTATTCTTTAGGCTTTACTTCCTCTTTTAAGAGTTGGCTGCTGTCAAACTGTTAGAATGTAAATTCCCCCCTTTAAACAACACCAGCTGGGGGCATGTCCAAGATGGCGTTGTAGGAAGATGCTTTTCGACGTGGTCCGGACCCTGCTTTGCCTCACTGTCTACCGAAGGGTCATCTTCAGCCTGCTCGGCCTCATTGTCTACCGCTCTATCAAGGAAACCTGACTGGGAGGTGGGAGACATTACAGCAGTGCAGAGTGGGAGCCCTTCTTGAATCTGAGCCAGGGTGGACAACACCAGTGGCTCTGCACACTGACTCTCCCGTAGCCTGCTTGTGCCTGTACACTTGCCCCCCACCAAGAGCTCAACTGGGAAGGACCGCTGCAGCTTTACAGAGCAGGAGCCGCTCTTTAACCTGGAGACCCAGCAAGACACACTGGTGGCATTTTACTATTAAGCTCTCTCCACATGGAGAGGCAAGCTTCCCTAAGTTCTAATAAATTCTCCTCACTATTGCACTCAGTCCAAACCAGGAGGGAAGGGACATCACTGCCATTAAGCCATGAGACCTACCCAGAACTGCTTGTTGACCACCAATTCCAGCTACTGGGGTAGAACATTGTCTGGACTTGCAGCCTGCTTTATTCCCATTTCCCCCATGGGGCTATGCCCAAAGGGAAGAGTGAGCCACCTACCCACCACACAGGAGCGCCTAATGTCACATTGTAATTGGGGGGGGGACTCCAGCAGTTCCTCCACTCCTGCACACACGGATACACAGACACACCAAGTTGGCAGCTGGTGGATTGCGCTAATTTTACAGCAGTTATGGCTGCCACATTAACGTGCCAAGCGGCTCTGACCAATAAAATAGATCACCTACAGCTGGACATAGGATTAATTGGAAGGGACTTGGATCCTTTCTGTGAACGCATTACTGTGGTTGAACGGCATGTCTCTTATATAGAAGAGAGGCCATACTGTTGATTTACACAGTCTGCTATTTGGAGTCACGAACAGAAGATTCAGAGAACTGTAACCACAGCAACAATTTGTGTATACTGGGTGCAGAGGGTTTAAAATTCCACCACCTTTACTGAATGCCAGTTGACACCAATTCCCCCAAATGCCATTCTTCACCATGGAATATGCTCACTGTATGCCTATGGCAACCGGCCCACCTTACACTATCATCTTTAAACTGCTTCACTTTAATAACCAAGATTTGATCCTTCGTGAAGCTTGCTCACAGGGAGATATTGTCTATGGCAATACAAAATTACTCATCTTCCAGACTACTCTGTGGAAACCCAGCCTGAGGAAATCATTTGATACTATCCATGCCAAACTGGGGTTTCAGGAAATGATGTGCTTAGGGTTAAGTTTTCATTGAGCCAGCATGTTTTGTTCTTTTCTATACACTCCACCATGGTTTTTTAAGCCTTAGGGCAGAATGATCTTGTTTATACCATGCCTCATTTTGTCTGGATTCAACCACTTGTCAGCCTCCATCACCCATATTCTTTATACAGCTTTGTTATGGTCCCCTGTACTATAGTCTCATGGAATAGTCCGGGATTGAACTCCCCTGTTTAACGCTCCTTAGTGTTCCAAATCCTTAAAGATTATCTTCCTCACTTTTGCATCCTGCAGGAAACCCACTTGGTGGGCACTGGAATTCTTAGTTTAAAGAGGCCCTGAGTGGGACACCACTACCACTCTACTTATTTCAATTATTCCAGAGGAGTGGGTCTCCTGATACATCAATCTCTCCCCTTTTGGTTGCTGGACCTGGTGTTTGACTTGTTTAGAAGGTATTATTTTGAAGTCAAAGGGACTGGTCAACTTCTACCAATTTTGTGACCCTCAAACAGGAATACTGCGCTCTGACGCTGACATGATGGACATGTTCACTCTGCCCCCCTCGGAATCCTTTTACCTGGCGCAATGCCGTCACTACATCCGGGACACGCACACCAAACCTGATGGCAGGATTAGGCCATCTCTCATTGACACTTTATTGGACTCTGGCAAGTATACTATTTCTGACATATATAAACCACTTATCCGACTCTGCCCACCTGCTTCCTTCACTTCTTCAGCAGCAAACTGGCTCAAGGTTTTCCCGGCTGATGACACTTTGCCCAAGATTATCAGCGGTCTTCGGACCACCCTGGCTCTTACTCCCAATTCGGTGTGGCAAGAAACCCAGCTCAAAATATTCCACAGAGCACACATTCCTTTCTTATCAGACAAAACTGTCCAAGATGCCCACAAATGCACTATGTGTCGCAAGGAGCGCCCCTCACTCTTCCACAAATTTTGGGACTGCGCCCCGATCTCTGCATTCTGGGACCAAGTCTTGAACTTTATAACCACAGTGGCCGCAGTCACCGTACCAAAGGATCCTATGTTATTGCTCTTTGGCTACTGGGACAAGCGTCTGCAGAAATGGTCCGACACCGCAGCGAATCCACCTCGCCTCTGGATCCTGACCGCACTACTCATTGCAAGGCGTTTGATACTAAAACATTGGATTGCCACCTCCCCCCCCATGTAGCCATGCTTCGGTCAGAGCTAACCACGCTCCAGTCCATTGATCGCCTCAATATGGACTCGAAGGCCCCACGTGCGATTGCGGCCTTCAACGCCAAGTGGAGTGTCTTTTCGAAATATGCCAATAACGTTTTGGACTCTCCCCCTGACTCCTTCATATTTCCGAACCGTCATGATCTCTCTATTGCAACCCCCACTTGATTCCCCATTGTTGGACTCTATGTTTTGGAGATTGGTCCCGCCCCCTACTCCTTGCCCCCTTACCCTAGTTATCGGCAATGGCCGTGTTGCCCCCTACCCCCACCGCATATTGCTGTTTCGATATATGTTATGTACATGCATGTCCATATCCTATGTTTTGTTAAATTTGAAAATTTTAAATAAAAAAAAAAAAAAAAAAAAAGAAGGTATTATTTTATTCATGCCAGTTTTGATTCTATAGAAATGATTTTGCTGGGCCTTTATTTACCTCCCCCGGTCCCGATTCAGTTGCTATATAATTTTGTGGCATGCTTGACAATCCACTCCACAGATATTATCTTTATTTTAAGTCACTTTAATAGGGTTCACCACCCTGGGGTGGACAGAATAGCCCCAGCGTTCCATTTTATCGATGTTTGGAGAGGACAGAAACCCTCTCTGTGGGTATTTACCTGCCATCTGGCCACCCACAAAAGACTCTCCAGCATTGATTTGTTGTTTACAAGGGTTTTTTTTTTCCTTCCAAAGGTCTGGGAAATTGCTGTCCTGCCACAGGGCATATGAGACCATGCCCTCGTTCTATCCTTGACCACCTCTGGGACATAGTCTGTGGAGCTCTGGAGACTATCTAGATGCTGGTTAACGGATCCAAAGGGTGATATGTCTTACAGATAAGATCTGTTTGATTGCTAGGCTTCTAATTGCCCATACTGCCTCTTCTTCTGCAACTTGAGATGCTTTCAAAGTCTATACAAGTAGAGGTTTCCAGCTCATTTTAGGAGTCAGGAAGGATCTATGGACTGAATTTACTCGAGCAGAACGCAAGGTTACAACTTTGGAAATTACTTAGGATCTTACACAGACTCTGGATCCTTCTACATACTCATCCCTACATATAGCCCTAAAAAATATCCCTTCTCTATGCCTCCAAGAAAAAAAGAAAAAAAACTCAAATCCTTCACCAGGATTTTTTGGACAGGGCGAAAAAAAAACAAACAAAGCTGCTGGTTTCGCTGGCTAAAGAACACTGTTTCTGGGCAGACCCCTTAAGTTTTGCCTCCCTATTTAGCACCTATCGAACTCCCAAGATTAACACACATTTACAGGGGAGAAACTGGATGCCCCCACCACACGCAAAGAGGTGCAAATCGCCATCCCCACTCTAAAGCCTGGAAAGACGCCCGGACCTGATGGTCTCCTGACAATTTCTCAAAGAGTAAAGCTGGCTCCAAGACTCCACTCAATTCTACTTCAATCCCTTGACTAAGGTGCTCTGCCAACCTTTATGTTGGATGCGATAATTATAGGGATTCCTAAACCTGGCAAAAACCCTGATTTGTGCTCTTCTAGATCGACCAATTTCACTCTTAAACGTGAATGTAAATATCCTGACAAAAACTTTGGCAAACCGCTTAAATATGGTTAGATTAGTCTCGGTACACCCAGACCAAACCAAGGTTTATGTCGGGCAGGGGGACAGATATCAATACCTGTAGGTTGTTCAGCTGCAGACAGCCTGGAGGGTAGTGATTTCCTTAGATCATAAAGCAATCAATTCTGTAGATTGGACCTACCTCTGGGCTGTCCTCTGCAAATTTGGTTATGGTCCCCAAATTATTGCTTAGCTACATATGCTTTACTTGGCACCTAGAGCCAAGGTGCGCATTATGAATTCACTGTCTCCTTTCACTCTGTCCAGGGTAACGAGACAGGGCCATCCCCTTTTCCCAGGTCTGTTTGCTCTTGCCTTGAAACCTTTAACTGTCCACCTAAATGCTGAAGACTCAGTGAAAGGAATTAAAGTGGGTGGAGTTTAGGACAAATTGTCAATGTATGTCGACACTTGTATTTCAGAGATATGTCCTCATTGCAGGAAACGGGGAGGGGGTGGGCAATCTATTCCATCTTCCAATGATTACAAATGTTCAAAATTATTCAAAAAACACATGAAGTGTAATTCACAAAGTCCATATCATAAAAAAATGGAATACTCTTCCTACGTTCCAGTCAGCTGGATTTTAGACTCACTGGAAATCCTGGATACTCAAATGCAGCAAACACCTGCGTCAATCCTGAGGAGGAAGACGCGGACCAGAAAGGACGTCAAAGAGGAAGCGAGGCACAATTGGAAGTTTTAACATGTAAGTGCATTGGATTTTAAATTTATTTTATTTCAGGTACTTATATAGCGCTGTCAATTTACGCAGCACTTTACATATACGTAGTACATTCACATCAGTCCCTACCCTCAAGGAGATTTCAATCTAAAGTCCCTAACTCACTCTCATGCATACACATACAAGGGCCAATTTAGACAGGCACCAATTAACCTACCAGCATGTCTTTGGAGTGTAGGAGGTAACCAGAGTACCTGGAGGAAATCCCCGCAGGTACAGAGTGGTTGGGATTCGAACCAGCGACCATTTTGCTGCTAGGCGAAAAGTGCTAACCACTACACCACTATGCCGCCCAAATATAAACTTGTAACTTAACCATAATACTGCACAATAAGCTGCTATAGATAATGCTCTACTGATGAACAAGCTGACCAAGTGGGAAGAAATTGTCCCAAAAATCTTGATAAGATCTGGTGAGTCTTGAAAGATTAATGGGGTTCTAGTTAACCCATTCACCTAAAGTAGTGGAATTATGCTGTTTAGCAGCTCCTTCCCTACTGGAAATTGTGTCGTCCTGTGATTCTCCTCCTTCCCTTCTCTGCCAATATTTGTCCTGCCCTTTACCCTGCACATTTATTCCTTTCCTCGCCTTTTCTGCCCTCCCCCCTATTTTTTTCAACCAAACGGCTTGGTGAATGCTAGCTCACAGTGTTTTCCGCAGATCAAATCTTTTAAACATTTGTTTATCAGGCGTTAATCAATAGAATTTTATTAGGCTGCCCTTATGCTTAGAACACCTACTGAGTCTTTTCATGTGCTGTCCTTTTACAGGTCTATAGTAGTCGGTTCTCATGGCCTCCCTGTTGATTACTATTTGAACATGCTGCTCAGATTGCATTTGCTTGTATTAATCTTCAATAAAAAGTTTCTACTTGTAAAAAATAAAAAAATAAAAAAAAAGAACCACCACCAACTGAATTGTCTGTAAAAGCAGTCTGTGGTAGAGGATACATCCCATCTCACAGGCCAACACATACAGTGGTGATCGAAAGTTTGGGCACCCCAGGTAAAAATTTGTATTAATGTGCATAAAGAAGCAAAGGAAAGATGGAAAAATCTCCAAAAGGCATCAAATTACAGATTAGACATTCTTATAATATGTCAAAAGTTAGATTTTATTTCCATCATTTACACTTTCAAAATAACAGAAAACAAAAAAATGGTGTCTGCAAAAGTTTGGGCACCCCGCAGAGTTAATATCTTGTACTGCCCCCTTTGGCAAGTATCACAGCTTGTAAACACTTTTTGTAGCCAGCCAAGAGTCTTTCAATTCTTGTTTGAGGTATCTTTGCCCATTCTTCCTTACAAAGGTCTTCCAGTTCTTTGAGATTTCTGGGCTGTCTGTCACGCACTGCTCTTTTAAGGTCTATCCATAGATTTTCAATTATGTTGAGGTCAGCAGATTGTGAAGGCCATAGCAAAACCTTCAAGTTTACGCCTCTTGATGTAATCCCCCGTGGATTTCGAGGTGTGTTTAGGATCATTATCCATTTGTAGAAGCCATCCTCTCTTTAACTTCAGCTTTTTCACAGATGGCATCAAGTTACCATCCAAAATTTGCTGAAAGGTTATTGAATCAATTTTTCCTTCTACTCGAGAAATGTTCCCTGTGCCACTGGCTGCAATACAACCCCAAAGCATGATTGATCCACCCCCATGCTTAACAGTTGGACAGAGGTTCTTTTCATTAAATTCTGTGCCCCTTCTCCAAACGTACCTTTGCTCATTCCGGCCAAAAAGTTCAATTTTAACCTCATTGGTCCACAGAACTTGTTTCCAAAATGCATCAGGCTTGTCTATATGTTCATTTGCAAAGTTCAAACACTGATTTTTGTGGTGAGGACGTAGAAGAGGTTTTCTTCTGAGGACTCTTCCATGAAGACCATATTTGTACAAGTATCTCTTTATAGTGGAATAGTGTACCACAACTCCAGTGTCTGCCAGATCTTTCTGGAGGGATCGTGCAGTCAAACGTGGGTTTTGAATTGTTTTTCTCACAATCCTGTGAGCTGTTCTATCTGATATTTTTCTTGGTCTTCCAGATCTTGCTTTAACTTCCACTGTTCCTGATGACTGCCATTTCTTAATTACATTCCGAACAGAGGATATTGACATCTGAAAACGCTTTGCTATCATCTTATAGCCTTCTCCAGCTTTGTGAGCGTCAACTATTTTCAGTTTTCTAGACAACTGCTTAGAAGATCCCATGGTGCTGATTGTTGGGGCAAGGTCAGATGAGTCAGGGCATTTAAAACCTTTGAGATTGACATCACCTGGTCTTCCCAGACGATGATTGAGAACAATCCATGCCACTGGCAGGTCTCAGCCTTGCAAAGGGGGCAGTGCATGCTATAAATTCTGCAGGGTGCCCAAACTTTTGCAGACGCCATTTTTTTGTTTTCTGTAATTTTGAAAGTGTCAATGATGGAAACAAAATCTAACTTTTGTTGACATATTATAAGAATGTCTAATCTGTAATTTGATGCCTTTTGGAGAATTTTCCATCTTTCCTTGGCTTCTTTATGCACATTAATACAAATTTTTACCTGGGGTGCCCAAACTTTCGATCACCATTGTACAAGCCACAGAGGTTCTCATGCGGCCCTAGATCAGTCTGCAAATAAACTGATTTTAAATACAAATACTTGGAATTCCTATGTAATAACTTTTTATAACATAATCGGCAATAAGAAATATAACTATTGGGGTGAGTTCACATCCGCTTTAAAATACACCAGACAGATCCAGAATGTGAGGAAGACCTACCTGTAATACAAGATGAATACAGTTTAGCAAGGATTTCTAGTCGTTTCTGACAGGACACCTTGTCAGGGTCAGCGTACGTCAGCATATCAGATGAAACACTGGGGTTTCGGTTGTAGCTCTGTTTGGTGGGAGTGATGGGGTCTAATGCCAATGGAGATGAAGTCTGCTGCAGTAGTTTGGACCTTCAAAGAAAAATAGATTATGCATCATGATTGCACAATGATTCTCATCCAAGAGATTTTCTATTTACAGTGGCAAGAAAAAAAGTATGTGAACCCCTTTAGAATGAACTGGTTTTCTGAAGTAATTTGCCATAAAACAACATACAAACAATTCTACCTTTTCGTGTCTCGTTAAACATTCACAGTGCTAGAGGAAAAAGTAAACCCCCGGCATTAAAGTGGTTGTAAAGGCAGGCGTTTGGAAAATCCTTTTGCATGCAGCTCCCCCCCCCCACCCCACTAAATGCATACC
This sequence comes from Pelophylax lessonae, assembly GCF_965119305.1. Classification (NCBI taxonomy): domain Eukaryota; kingdom Metazoa; phylum Chordata; class Amphibia; order Anura; family Ranidae; genus Pelophylax; species Pelophylax lessonae. Next base: position 132,271,191 of record NC_138780.1, read on the forward strand.
GGAGCCCGATGTGCACAAGAGCCAAGGCTCTCTCGCTCCTCATTGGCTCAGATACAGCCGAATGGCCTCCCACTGTTGTCAATCAAACCCAGTGACAAGGGAGCTGTGGGTGGGGCTAAGCCCTGCTTTGTTCCTGTGGACACACAGAGCGGGGCTTGAGAATGAGCACTCACGACTGCCCCATACCAAGGAATGGTCAAAAAGTCCTCCTGAACACTGTGCAAGTCTGATCCAAAGCTAATAAAAGGGCTTACTTGAAGTTATTGCTGCCTAAGGATGTTCCACTAGCTATTTAAGTGATTGTAACGTTTCTGTTTTTTTTTTTTTTTTTTTTTTTTTGGTTCTTCTTGGGTCTCCCGCTGGCGTTCCTGGCTCCACCCTCCTGCCGAGTGCCAATTGCTAGTAGACACCCAAGGGACTTTCCCTGACATCCCAGTCTCAGTGCTGGGAGCATGCACATCTAGACAGCAATATTTGCCCGCTCGACTTTGCAGAAGTGCTCAAATTCAGTTACATTTGGTAGTGACTGTTTGTGGACTGCAGTCTTCAACCCATTGCCCAGATTTTCAATGGGGTTTAAATCTGGGCTCTGACTAAAACATGCACGGACATTCACTTTTTTCGGGCCAAATAATTCAATTTTAGTCTAATCTGAAAAAAATTATGCAGTCACATATCTAATGTTTGTTAAGCTGCAATACAGTATATTACTTTTTTGGTTTTGGGTTTAACACCGCTTTCATATGGAAATAACTTTATAATGCTTTCTATCAGAATCATACTTTTAGTGTCATTTAAAGCAGGACCACTGTCCATTATTATTGCTGTCTGTACATGCATAGAATGCATTAAGATAAAAAAAAACCTTCTGCCTTTACAACTCCTTTAAGGACATAGAAAGAAAGAAAGAAAAAAAAACCTTCTTTCAAACCTAAATATTCCTCAGACATCCTCACCTCATAACAGCAAAGCAAAGGGACCAGTAAACATACTTGAACCAGAAAATGTAAAACAATCTTACCTTTCTTTGCGCAGTATCTCCCTTTCTTCCCGTAAACTGCTGGCATCAGGAGAGCATACTCCTTCCTGAACACTTGTAAATACCTCCATTCCTGGGTGGCTGCGGTCTAGGTTAGAAGTGCTGATTGGAGTGGAGGTAAAACATATCCTAGATTTGGAATTATCATTAAGAGGAGTCGGATTAATCCTTCGCGATGGTTTCAATTTACTGAGGAAAACAAAATGTAAAAAGGATTAAGAAATACTAATTTAACCACTTTCACCCCCTTCCTGCCCAGGCCAATTTTCAGCACTGTCACACTTTGAATGACAATTTGCAGTCATGCAATACTGTACCCAAATGAATTTTTTTTTTTTTTTGGAGACAGATAGTCTTCTTTTGGTGGTATTTAATCACTACTGTGTTTTTTGATAAACGAAAAAAGACCAGGAAACTTTGAAGAAAAAAATTTCTAAATAAGTCTTTTTTTTTTTATTATTCACTGATGTGCGCTGATGGCCACTGACAGGCAGCACTGTTGGAGCTGCAATGATCATCAGGACACTGATGATCAGTGTCCTGATTATCAGTGTAGATGTCCCGTGTGGATTTTCCGGATATCGGCTCCTTTCGCGCTCTCAGCGTGAGGAGAGGACTGCAGATAACTGTCAAATACGGTTTACACTGATGAGTTGTGATTGGACACAGCTGGTCACATTGTAAAGAGACAATGTGATTGGCTTTCTATCCTTCAGACACAGCTAATCCCAGATCCACACTGATGAGCGCTGCAGGGGGCATTGCAAGAAGCGCGATCACAGGACAATGTCCATAGACGCCCTCTCGGCAATGTGAGCCCGTGCCATATGATTGCCACGTCATCTGTCAATGCAGATGAGGACTCTGCCCTCAAGAGAAGGTTGTCTAGATCAGTGTTTCCCAACTCCGGTCCTCAGGGCACACTAACAGGCCAGATTTTAAGTATTACCTTGGGGAGATGCAGACTAGAATACTGCAATCACTGAGCAGCAAATGATATCACCTGGGATGTATTTCAGTTTTCTTGCAAACCTGGCCTGTTAGGGTGCCCTGAGGACCGGAGTTAAAAAACACTGGTCTAGATAACCCAGCACAGCAATCCCCCGCTGACACAGCAATGCCAAGACTGGGGCCAACACCTTTGTGAAAACCGAGTGGAGGCGAGACCAAAGGGCAACGCCACAAACTGATACTGCTCCTCCCCAAAAGCAAAACCGAGGAAATGCTGGTGTTGGACACAAATGGGATTGTGCAAGTAGGCATCTTTGATGTTGATAGAGGCCAGGAAATCCTTTTGATGAAGGGAAGCCACCATTGAGGGAATGAACTCCATCCTGAACTTCTGGACGCGCACAAAATTCAGGGCCTTGAGGTCCAGAATCGGATGAACCCTGCCCTCCTTTTTTGGGATCGTAAATCGGTTTGCATTAAACCCTTGACACCATTCTGCAAGGGTTCGGTACAGGTCCTGCACCACCCCGAAAAGAGCTTGCAGATGATCCGATGGCAGACTCAAATTTGCGGGAAATACATTTCCCGGAGGACAGGAATGAAACTATCTTGTATTCAGATTGAATTACTTTGTGGACCCATTTGTCGTTCACTAGTGCCAGAAACCAGCGACAACATCCCCCTCCCCCACCCCAGACATGGGTGGGGGGCGAACCTTCATGTCCAAGAGGCCTTGTCTGCAGGTCTGGAGAAACCTGCTCTTGGCTTGCCAGACCAGGATCACTTGGAGCCTCCCAGGGAGGGCTTGAAGAATTTATTACGCTGGTCAGCAGCCCCGGAGGAACGAAAGAATAAAAAAACTTTGTGCCAAGAAAAAAGATCCTCGTCTTAGACGAGGCTCCTTCCCCTTTCCCAGACTATGGAAGGAATGTACTCTTTCCTCATGTAAGAATCAATGATGTCATCAAGGGTAGCCACAAACAGACTGTTGCCTTGAAAAGGAAAATCGATGAGGGCATTCTTGGAGGTTTGGTCTCTAGTCCAACACTTAAGCCACAAACCGTGCCGGAGCACCACCGCCGAAACAGGGAGCTTCAAGAGCAAAGGAGTCGTATCCAAATATGCACCACACACAAATTGCAGTCCCTGGATCAAATGGTCTGCCAGCTCAACGTAAGCAGGGGGAACCTACTCACTACCCAGACCATGGCACAAAAGCGTAGCCCACTCAGACAGTGTTTGGGACACCGGGGCAGTGGCCAGGATGGGCCGCAATGCCAAACCGGCAATAACAAACATGTTGCGGCCACAAACTCTGCTTTTCTATCAGCTAAATCTTTGAAAGCCGTGGATACCTCCACTGGAATCATAGTTGCTTTATTCAACCTGTTTTGGGCGCTCCCAATCCTTGTAGACAAATTTGTCAAAATGGGTAGGATAAGGGAAGGCTTTGGCCGACTGAGACGGCTTGTGAGTGCCAAAGGGGACGGCCACATCCGCAGCTGCCTCAGCAGAATCCTCCATTTTTAACGTTTCACGCATTTAAGTAATAAGTGCATTCACTAGTGCCTTTGCATGAGCTGCAGGAGGAGTCATCCTCAATATCAGACGGATCAGGGAGTGTGGCATCCAGGCCCATAGGCCGGCCATGTCCACAGCAGCATAGCCAGATTCAGGATCCGAAGTGACTGATGAAGCAGGAGAGGACGGGGGACACTTCCTACTAGACTTGCGCCCAAATACCACCTATACCCGGGACACAAAATACTCCAGGACCGCTGTCAGTACGTCAATGGGGACCTGAGACCTCAAGGGACCTGCCGCCTCCAGGAGGGGATCAGGTGGGGAGATGTGCTCCTGAAACTCCATGGAGAAGAAAATCTATATGGATACAAAAAGAAAAAAAGTGCTAGAACCAAAGATCCAGCAGGGAGCTAGGCCCTTACTCATGAGACTAGGCAAAAAAAAAAAAAAAACTGGGGGCCTAAAGCAGAGAGGGGGATTTATACCAGCTAAGACTGCTCATAGGTGTAGCCAACTTTACTTTTCTGCCTAGTGTCTTACTCCTGTAGGGGGCAATATAATCCTATGGTTCTGAATATGGAGTGCTGTGTCAATGAACGAAAGAGAAACATTCTTTAGTGTCGCTTGAATAACCATGAACTTCTACCCAAGTGATGCCTGACACTTTGCTCTAATGTGAATGGATGGGAATTGCAGTTAACCAGCAGCTACAAAATTTGAAAAATACAGCTGCTCCTGTACCCAGCTTTGTGGATGTGATGTTTGATGGTTATCTGCACTAGTTCCTAGTGGTACAAGCAGCCACTTCATTCGCCATCATGCAAGCATCGCTTTAGCAATTGGTGATATTGCAGCCCAGAGAGCTACCTACGGTTACCTAACACCATAGCAAATGATAGGTGGAACTTGTAGATGGAGACAGGAGCAGCTGCTATCAAACAGGAAGCATTTGAGCAGTATTTCTAAATAGTAAATACTGCTCACCTACAATTCAGAAAAAATACAAAGTAACATTATTACACTGTATTTCGTTTTGTTCTTATGGAGATCAAAGGGATTACAGTGCCTTTCAAAAATATCCACCACCTTGGTATTTGTCTTTTTGCATTACTTTCAAAGGCTTTGTATCATGACTACAATGTTGAAGGTGCAAAATACTTTGTGGCAAAAATAAAAGCATGCATCTTGAGTAAATATTTAATAGAGTCACCATTTGGTGCAATTACTGTGCAGCTACATCTCTTGGGGTAGATCTCTATTGGTTCAGCACATCTAACCACTGGGATTTTTGCCCATTTGTCAAGGTAAAACTGATCCAGCTCCTTCAAGTTATATTGGTTGCTTTTGGTGGACAGCAATCCAAGTCATGCCACAATTTCTAAGTTAGATTAAGATTTGAGCTTTGACTAGCCCATATGAATGTATATTGAATCATACTTCATTGTTTTGTCTGCTATTAAAGGACTTTTTTAGAGTGTACTTGAACTATGAGTACATATCATTCATTCACATGTTTATGTGCATAGCAGCAGGTTGTTTATTCCTTTTTTTGTAAGATCCAAAAGCCAAGTGTCAGTTGTAGGAACCCATTTACCCCCTTCATGCCCAGGGCATTTTTTTTTTTTTTTTTGCTATTCAGCACTCCGCTACTTTAACTGGCAATTGCACAGTCATGAAACAAATTAAAATTTTATTTATTATATGAATTAAAAATAAAACTACAAGTTGGGGGGGAGAAAACACAATATTTTCTACTTTCTGTTATAAAACATATGCAATTTAAAAAAAAAAAAAAAAAAAAAAAAAAAAAAAAAAAATGAGGGTTGCACCAATACGATACCAAGTATTTGTACTTGTGCAAATTGCTCCAGATACCTTTGTGGTGCGATTTGAGCCCATACAAAATGAATGGACAAGTCCTGTGTGATCCCAGTATAGAAAGACAGGGAAGCACCAAGAATTGCAGCAATGGACAAAGTTTATTAAAAAATGTTATTACAACTCAAATTTTAAAAGTATATATCTTGTTATGAATGTCAAATCTAAAACCACGGCAGCTTGTGGTGCTCACAGGGCTGTAAATGTATAGGTGGTCTGCCCCCAAGTTGACATAATTTCGACCCTATACCCATAGGGGTCCTGAAACTTCTTACAACTCCTCCAGCCCTGTGAGCACTAGAAGCAGCCGTGGTGACCCCCAGCTCATTGCCGTGGTGCCCCAAGACTTTGGTGTTTTTATTGCATCTCTGGTTAATGCTCTTCTTGATCAGTTTATTGCCTGGTACACACACCGTTTTTTTTTTTTTTGTTGTTCAATTTAGCAGGTTGCTTTGTACTTGTGCTATTGGGCTCTGCGCTATTGGGGGGGGGGGGGGATATTCAGCCTGTGTGAACAGGCTTGTTTTGGTGGGGGCCTTTTCTTGTCAGGTCTCTAGGGGTGCCATATTATTTCCATTTTTGGTATAGTGGATTTAATGGAGCTCAAGGTTTGGGACTTTTTTCATTCAACTGTGATCTATACATCTTAATAACTTTGTGTCTGACCTGATTGAAGAGCACCATGGCAAAAGCCTCGTACACACGTACCGATTGTCGGCCGAACGATCGGCCGTCTTTTGTCCAGGGCTGTCGTGTCTGTTGAAAACTGCAAAAGACTGCACACAAATTTTGTCGGCCAACAACAGCCAACTGCAGAAGTGATGTCATGTGATGGTTAATTTCCTTGTCTTTTTTCTTTTCTGAGCATGCCCAGTCTTGCTAATCTGCTGTCTGTCGGCTGAAATCTGTACTGACTGGCGAACAATCGGCCGTTCTGGTGTTGCCCAACAAAAATTTTAATGCTTGCACGACAGATTCTGTTCGGCTGAAAATGCACTGTCTGCTGTCGGAAGCATCATACTAACAAGCCTACAATCGGCCGTCGGCCGAATATTTACAGCCGACAATCGGTACGTGTGTACGGGGCTTAATGGTATTGCAGACTCCGGGATTTTACAGAACAGGTGTATTGTATGCATAATGATGACATGGGACGTGTTTGCACACAAGTTGACCTTATGTAATCATCTAATTATAGGACTTCTGAGCTGAATTGGTTTGATCGCATCTCATTTAGGGCTTTTATAGCTAAGGGGGGTGAATACTTATGCACACTTAAGATTTCAGGTTTCTTTGTCAAATTATTTGTGCAACATTAAAAAAATGCACTTAAAGTAGGCATATTGTTGACTTAGTCACAAAGCCCCAAAAATCAATTTTAATTCAAAGTTGTTAAAGCGGAGTTCCAGCCGAAATGTATGTTTCACAATAAAAATTTCCCTAGAATACTCATGCCTCGTGCAGTGTAATAAAGTTATGCTGTAATTTATACCCAGTATTGTATTTGTGCCGCATGTATTCCGTGCAAGCTGGTTGCCCAGAATGCACCTGGCAATCTCGCGCATGCGCGGCGTGTTGCGATAGCTTGTTTGATAATAACGCAATGCTATGAGCCAGCGATGCCCATTGCCTCCTGGGATTGATGACATCTCCCAGCAGCCAATTTAACCGCGGCCTCTGAAGGAGGAAGTCTTCTTAAACAGATGCCTAAATAAGGTTAGTGAACAGAAAAAAAAAAAAAAAATGTCAATTCTTTGTAAGGAGATATAGTAGTGCTTCAATCTGAAGAGTGAAAAATGTTGGTGGAACTCCGCTTTAATGCAAAACAGTACCACCACCAAGGGGGTGAATACTTTCACAAGGCTCTGTACCTTTGAATTCATGTGAGGTGCTAGCAGCTAGTTATTGGGTGAGAGTGAAAAATAAGAACAAAGAAAACTGTGTACTATTCATTACTGACCTAAACAAAGTTTAATAGGGCTTTAAAGCACTAAATTCAAAACTCTACATGTATGACCCGTTTGTCAAAGGTGAACTAACGGGGGAAGAAAAGACATGGGAGCACAATATCTGTATCTCTACTAAATCTGGAGTAAAATGTAAAGGAGAAAATTTACCTCGCAGATTCACAAGATGCACCCATAGGTGGAAACTCTTCCAAGTTGTTTATATTTAGATGAGATGCAGGAGGACTACCAGTATTTATACACACTTGCTTTCTGTTTGCACTCCATGTGTTATTTTCTCCCTGTAACTCATTTTCAATTGATCTTCTACTTTGGTCTTTAGGCACATGACGGCCAGATGAATTGTTCTTTTTTCGACCACGGCGAACAGTCTGTCCTTCTGGCGTCAAAACCAAGAAGTTACCAAAAACCGGTTTCTGTGCTGAACGTTTTTCATGGTGATGAGCAACAGGACTGCAGCTTGAATTTGGACTAGTTTGAGCAAAAGTCCTACTTGAAGAGTTTGGTAGGTTGGATCGGTTCATAAAAGAGGAGTCACTATTCGTTGAATTTGGAGAAGCGAAACAATGTTCTGAAGCACTGGAGCTATTGGGAGTTTGTGCAAACAGCTGGACTCTACTCCCCCGATGACCCGAAGGCTGGTTTGATCTTTTCTCTAGGATAGTCCTTTGGCTACTGGAGCCAACTGGTTTGGGGACAGCCTTAGAATTTGGGGTTTTTGCTGGAGTTGAGGGTCCATTACTTAAAACATCACTGGTCTGTTCTCGAAGAAAGTTGAGCAGATAGGGAACAAAGTCTTTCCGCAAGAAGTGAAGTGGAGCAAGGTTGAAATCAACAGGACTCTCCTAGCAAACAAACACCAACAATAAAAAAAATATATAAATTAAAACAATTTAGCTGCAGCACTGCTAAGCAATTTATTTTTTCTCAATTTTTATTGCCGGGAATTGTTTTGTTGCAATGGCGCCCCAAACGCTGTGCGATGTTGCCGCCATTTCCACCTGCTGAATCACGGTAACATCGCGCAGAATCGTGGGACGCATGACGCCCAAAAAGGTACAGGAGCTTCTTTTGTGCGTCATGCGTCCCGCGATTCTGTTTGCGCGATGTTACCGCGATTCCGCAGGCGGAAATGACGGCAACAACGCACAGCAATTGGGGTGCCATTGCAAATCATGGGCATCGCACAGGCGTCCCGCGATTTGCAATTATTCCGGATAGCGGGCAGAATCGCAGTGATTCTGCCCATGATCCGCTACGCCCACATGTAAACGTGGCCTTAGGAGCGGTCAGCTTTTTTTTTTTTTTTTTTCCTGCTGGCAATCGCTCCCAAAAGCGCAAAGGAAAGCTTTTTTGCTTCTCCTAGAAGCTTAAAACACCTCTAGACTAAAAAAGTGTGCATGGACACATAGGATAACACTATTTCCTTCTAGAAGCAGAAAAGCTCAAATGCTGCTGCTAGGTGCCTTTTTAAGCTAGAGTACGTGGAGTCTTAAAGTTTTGGCAACCTGCATCTAAATATAAGGAACAAAAAAAAAACACTAAAAATCCTGCCTTTATTTTGGGAAGGCTATATAGTGGCAAAAAGTATGTGAACCCTTTAGAATGAACTGGTTTTTCTGCAGTATATTTGCCATAAAATGTGATCTGATCCTCATCTAAAGCCTCGTACGCACGATCAGAATATTGGATGAATTTTCATCCGTTTTTTTGTTGCATGCTAGTCTCATATCGAAAGTGAAGAGGTTACTTTCATATGACAGAATTTAACTTCAGAAGTGATGTCATGTGTTGAATTGTTTTGTACGTATTCTTTAGTTTCCAAGCATGCGTAGTCTTCTCTTACGATTTTATCTCAGACTAAAAACTGTACTAATTAAACGAAGATTGGACGTTGTTTCCACGTACATCAAACATTTTATAGTCTGCCCTGAACATCCAGTTTTTGTCGTACGAAAATTCATAACTGGCTATTGAAAGCACTATACTAAACGATCCAAAAATCGGCAGATTGTTCGTCGGATGAAATTTTACGTTCGATTTTCTTATCATCGTGTGTACGGGCCTAAATCACAATAGACATACACAATGGGCTTATGGCCCCTTTCCACACTGATCCGGTCCACCTGTCAGTCTTTCAGGTGGACCCGATTAGACCATCCATTGCTCTCTAAAGCCCCATACACACGTGTCGAAAATTGTCAGAATTTTCGGCCAACGTCCGATCTGCCGATTTTCGGCTTGTTAGTATGATGCTTCCGACAACCGACTCCGACTTTTCGGCCGAAAAAAATCTGGTGTGCAGACTAGAACATTTTTGTTGGCCGTCAACACAATGGCCGATTTTCGTGCAGTCAGTACAGATTTCGACAGGGAAAAATCTAATGAGAAAGTCTGGGCATGCTCAGAGAAGAAAGAACACCAAGAAAGCAACCCAGCACATGACATCACTTCTGAAGTAGAATTTTGTTGGGCAAGAAAATTTGTGTGCAGTCTAGGCACATTCCAACCAACAAAACACAAGAAGGACGATCGGTCGGCCGATAATCGTTGCGTGTGTACGGGGCTTTAAGAGTGGAGGATGTCAACAGACATGTGTCCGCAAACTCCAGCCAGCATACAATCCAATAAAAGCCAGACGAGTAGGGATCCATTTCCATCCAGGAGCTGTGTTTGCGTCCGCTCTACATAGCGGAGCAGACACGAGCCAGTCATCCGCCTGCTCAGCGGAGAGATCCCCGGCTGAGCAGGCTGATCCCCTTGACTGAGCCTGTCCCATCTGAAAGGGGCCTTAATGCCCATCTACAGGCAAAGAAAAATAAAAAATAGTTTTCCCAATGCACTGGGGCTGTACCTGTACAGCACAGATTAACTACTCACACCTAATACAATCGTCCCAGCACAAGACCAGATCAGCAACCCAGCAATCTTGAGTTGTGAACTACTGCTGACGTCATAAATCCCAGCTTTCTCCTCACCCCTAGAAAAAATGAGCAGTTGATCCGTACAGTGCGGACACAGCCAAACTACATGGGGAAAAATTTTTTTGGCCAGAATTGGGATTTAAGCAGATAACACACAAACAATTCTCAATTTCTCGTGTCTTTATTGAACACACCCACACATTCACAGTGCTGGAGGAAGAAGTAAGCAAACCCCTGGCGTTAATAGGTGACAGAACCTCCTGTTGCAGCAGTGAATTCAAGCAAGTTCTTTTGGTAGTTCTAGATCAGACCTGCACAAAGTTCAGGGGGGATTTTTGACCCTTCCCCTTTACAAAACTACTTTAGCTCAGACACACACAGCATAGCTACGGGGTTAAGGTCTGGGCTTTGATTGGTCCACTCCAAAGGGCGTTTTGTTTTTCTGAAGCCAGTGTGTGGTGGATTTACTACAATGCTTAAGGCCATTGTCATGCTGCATCATCAAATCCTGTTAAGCTTTAGGCCCCTTTCACACAGGCGGACCGTTCAGATCCGCCTGTCCGTTTTTTTGGCGGATCTGAACGGTCCCCCCATGCATCTCTATGGGGCATCGGATGGCAGCAGAGACATGTCCGCTGACACCCAATCCGTCAAATCTGGACGGATGGAAACCCTATTTTCCATCCATCCAGCGGATCGGATGAGAACGGACCGACGGTCCGTTCTCTTCCGATTCCCCCATAGACATCTATGGGGCTGTGACAGCTGTGTCTCCGCACACAGTGCAGAGAATAGCTGTCATTCTCCTGCTCAGCGGGGGATCGGCGGATCGATCCCCCGCTGAGAAAAGCGGAGTCCGTTTGACGGACTTACTGTGTGAAAGGAGCCTTAGTCGGCAGACAGCCACCCTGATATTATCCTGTAGAATATTTTGGTAAACTTGGGAATTCATTTTTCCCTCGATGATGGCAAGTAGTCTGAGCCCTGAGGCAGCAAAGCAAGCCCAAATCATGATGTTCCTTCCACCATACTGCACGATTGGGCTGATGTTTTGATGTTGGTAAGCAGTGTTCTTTTTGTACCATACATAGTGCTGAGCATTCTTCCTGAACAAAACTTTTGTTTCATCAGTCCACAAAACATTTTCCCATTAGAGCTGCGGTTTCCCAAGGTGCTTTTTCGCAAACTTGGAGGCATAGCCTTTTTTGTAGCATTTATGTACAGTAGGCTCAAACAGGCATGTTTGTTTGCCAGTTACAGTGATGTCTTTAGTGGCTACTTGTGGGTTCTGCTTTACATCATTGAGGATTCTGCGTTGTGCCTTGGGAGTCATCTTGGTTGGATTCCAATTTCTAGAATGAGTAGCCACAGTACAACGGTCCCCATTTATAGACAATTTGTCTGTCGACTGATGGATGCCTAAACACTTTGAAAATGCTTTGGATCCTTTTCCAGCCTTATACAGATCAACTACACTTAATAGTAGGCCTAAAGAGAGCACTTTTTGCGAGGCATGGTTCACATCAACCGATGGTTCTTAGGAACAGCAATCCTAAAATATCTTTCATCAAAGTAGCTCTAAACCACACCCCCTAACTCATTTAATTATTTGGACTCCAGGTGTGCAAAAAAACTAGCTCCAATTAGCTTTCAATGAAGTAGTTAATCTATGGGTTCTCGTACTTTTTCTTCCAGCACTGTGAATGTTTAGTGGGCATGTTCAATAAAGACACAATAAAAAAAAAAATTATCTGATCCCCTGCAGATTTTGTAAGTGTGCCCACTTACAAAGAAATGAAGATCTAGAATTTGTTTTTATCATAGGTGTATTTTAACCACTTCTGGACCGGGCCTTTTTCTGACACTTGTTAAACAAATTAAAATAATTTTTTTTGGCTAGAAAATTACTTAGAATCAATGAGGGGATCCTGCTGACCTGGGACAGAATACATTGAAGGGACTCTGCTGACCATGTACTGCACAGAATATATAGTGAGGGGACTCTGACAAATGACAGGATATAATGAGGACTCTGCTGAACAGGGGGAGGGTAGGCTATAGTGAGGGGACTCTGACAAATGACAGGATACAATGAGGACTCTGCTGAACAGGGGGAGGGTAGGCTATAGTGAGGGGATTCTGACAAATGACAGGATACAATGAGGACTCTGCTGAACAGGGGGAGGGCAGGCTATAGTGAGGGGACTCTGACAAATGACAGGATACAATGAGGACTCTGCTGAACAGGGAGAGGGCAGGCTATAGTGAGGGGACTCTGACAAATGACAGGATACAATGAGGACTCTGCTGAACAGGGAGAGGGCAGGCTATAGTGAGGGGACTCTGAGAAATGACAGGATACAATGAGGACTCTGCTGAACAGGGAGAGGGCAGGCTATAGTGAGGGGACTCTGCTGACCCTGGACAGGGAAGAGTATATGTATGTGTAATATATAAAATGCTGTAAATAAGAATTCTTTCAGAAATAGAAATATATATATATTTTTTATTAATTAACAAAATGGAAAGTAAATGAACAGAAGAGAAATCCAAATCTATATTTGGGGTGACCACCCTTTGCCTTCAAAACAGCATCAGTTTTTCTAGGTACACTTACACAGTTTTCGAAGGAACTCGGCAGGTAGGTTGTTCCCAACATCTCAGAGAACTAACCCAAACCTCCTGTGGATGTAAGCTGCCTCAAATCCTTCCGTCTCTTCATGTAATCCCAGACAGACTTGATGATGTTGTGATCAGGGTTCTGTGAGGGCCAAACCATCACTTCCAGGACTCCTTGTTCTTCTTTACACTGAAGACAGTTCCTAATGACATTGGCTGTATGTTTGGGGTCATGGTCCTGCTGCAGAATAGGACTGGGGCCAGTCACACGCCTCCTGGATGGTATGGCATAATGGATAAGTATTTGCCTATATTGAAGATCTGTGGTTAGATCTCCAAGAGGTTTACAAACAACCTGTTAAGTTTCTTCACAAACTGTGTGCAAGTGTACTGAGAAGTGATGCTGTTTTGAAGGCAAAGGGTGGTCATCCCAAATACAGATTTGATTTGGATTTCTCTTCTGTGCATTTACTTTCCATTTTGTTAATTTGTAAAAGAAAACTAATAACACCGATTTCTGAAAGTATTCTTAATCTACAGCATTTTTTATTATTATTCTTTCCAGGCTTCACATAGGAATTACCTGACCAAGTCAGCAGCACCTGCAGTTAATGTAAGTAATATTACATGGAGAGATTTATAGAATTACATTTTTTTATTATACATTTACACTTGATTGGTGATTTTATATCTATTTGAAACTTTAAATAAGTCACAGCGAGAAACTAAGTTGTGTTTTCTGGGAATCATCTTTTACAATCTGACAATAATGTGAGGGGACTCTGCTGACCGGGAACAGGAAAAGATATATAGTTAGGGGACTCTGAGGACTATATACAGGACAGGATATAGTGAGGACCCTGCTGACCAAGGACAGGACAAGATATATAGTGAGGGGACTCTGGGGACTATATACAGGACAGGATATAGTGAGGACCCTGCTGACCAAGGACAGGACAAGATATATAGTGAGGGGACTCTGGGGACTATATACAGGACAGGATATAATGAGGACCCTGCTGACCAAGGACAGGACATGATATATAGTGAGGGGACTCTGGGGACTATATACAGGACAGGATATAGTGAGGACCCTGCTGACCAAGGACAGGACAAGATATATAGTGAGGGTGAGGGGACTCTGGGGACTATATACAGGACAGGACAAGATATATAGCGAGGGGACTCTGGGGACTATATACAGGACAGGATATAATGAGGACCCTGCTGACCAAGGACAGGACAAGAAATATAGTGAGGGGACTCTGGGGACTATATACAGGACAGGATATAATGAGGACCCTGCTGACCAAGGACAGGACATGAATAATAGTGAGGGGACTCTGGGGACTATATACAGGACAGGATATAGTGAGGACCCTGCTGACCAAGGACAGGACAAGATATATAGTGAGGGGACTCTGGGGACTATATACAGGACAGGATATAATGAGGACCCTGCTGACCAAGGACAGGACATGAATAATAGTGAGGGGACTCTGGGGACTATATACAGGACAGGATATAGTGAGGACCCTGCTGACCAAGGACAGGACAAGATATATAGTGAGGGGACTCTGGGGACTATATACAGGACAGGACAAGATATATAGCGAGGGGACTCTGGGGACTATATACAGGACAGGATATAATGAGGACCCTGCTGACCAAGGACAGGACAAGATATATAGTGAGGGGACTCTGGGGACTATATACAGGACAGGATATAATGAGGACCCTGCTGACCAAGGACAGGACATGATATATAGTGAGGGGACTCTGGGGACTATATACAGGACAGGATATAGTGAGGACCCTGCTGACCAAGGACAGGACAAGATATATAGCGAGGGGACTCTGGGGACTATATACAGGACAGGATATAGTGAGGACCCTGCTGACCAAGGACAGGACAAGATATATAGCGAGGGGACTCTGGGGACTATATACAGGACAGGATATAATGAGGACCCTGCTGACCAAGGACAGGACAAGATATATAGTGAGGGGACTCTGGGGACTATATACAGGACAGGATATAATGAGGACCCTGCTGACCAAGGACAGGACAAGATATATAGCGAGGGGACTCTGGGGACTATATACAGGACAGGATATAATGAGGACCCTGCTGACCAAGGACAGGACAAGATATATAGTGAGGGGACTCTGGGGACTATATACAGGACAGGATATAATGAGGACCCTGCTGACCAAGGACAGGACAAGATATATAGCGAGGGGACTCTGGGGACTATATACAGGACAGGATATAATGAGGACCCTGCTGACCAAGGACAGGACAAGATACACTATATTACCAAAAGTATTGGGACGCCTGCCTTTACATGCACTTTAATGGCATCCCAGTCTTAGTTCGTAGGGTCCAGTATTGAGTTGTCCCACCCTTTGAAGCAATAAGAGCTTTGATTCTTCTGGGAAGGCTGTCCACGGAAATATTTGACCATTCTTGCAGAAGCGTATTTGTGAGGTCAGGCACTGATGTTGGATGAAAAAGTCTCGCTTGCAGTCTCTGCTCCAATTCATCCTAAAGGTGTTCTATCGGGTTGAGGTCAAGACTCTGTACAGGTCAGTCAAGTTCCTCCACCCCAAACTCACTCATCCATGTCTTTATGGACCTTACTTTGTGCACTGGTCCAAATCATTTGGTGGAGGGAGGATTATGGTGTGGGATTGTTTTTCAGGGGTTGGGTTTGGCCCCTTAATTCCAGTGAAGGGAACTCTTAATGTGTCAGCATACCAAGACATTTTGGACAATTTCATGCTCCTAACTTTGTGGGAACAGTTTGGGGATGGCCCCTTCCTGTTCCAACATGACTGCACACCAGTACACAAAGTAAGGTCCATAAAGACATGGATGAGTGAGTTTGGGGTGGAGGAACGTGACTGGCCTGCACAGAGTCCTGACTTCAACCCGATAGAACACCTTTGGGATGAATTTGAGTGCAGACTGTGGGCCAGGCATTCTTGTCCAACATCAGTGCCTGACCTCAAAAATGCACTTCTGGAAGAATGGTCAAACATTCCCATAGACACACTCATAAACCTTGTGGACAGCCTTCCCAGAAGAGTTGAAGCTGTTATAGCTGCAAAAAGTGGGGAAAGTCAATATTGAACCCTACGGACAAAGACTGGGATGCCATTAAAGTTCATGTAAAGGCAGGCGTCCCAATACTTTTGGTAATATATTATACTTAGTGAGGGGCTCCACTATGTACAGATAATGATACAGTGAGGGGACTCGGGGCAGGACAGAATATAGAAGGGGGGGACACTATAGTCAGGTCAGGATAGAGAGCTAAGTACAGGTCAGATACCACACGTCTCTCCACCAATCAGAAGCGGCCTGCTCCCAGGCTGACAGCCCTGGTGGTCGGAGCCCCCCCCCCCCCCCCCTGTGGTATGAGGAATGGTTCGCCCCTCAGAGCTCTGTATACACACAGTCGGTGTACAGTGTGGTCAGCTGTATGGCCGCACGGTCTGTGCACCTTATGACAACACTACAAAGCTAGACTAGCACAGTGCTGGCGGGGTTCGGCCTGTTTTGGGCGTTCTACCTGCGTCGTGCCGGTCAGCCAGCGCAGCACCGCGTCCACCGTCACCCGCTCCTGCAGCAACAACTCCAACACCGCCGCCATGCTGTGCCCTGCGCGCCAACCGCGGGACCCCCGCAACGTCACCAACGGGGCGGTACAGCGACGAGAAGAGGCGGGGTTACACGGCGTGGAAAGAGAGTGGGCGCGGTTTCCGTAGTGCCATTCTGTGGAAATGGGCGTGGCCCAGGTCTTGGGGGCGTTCGCTGGTTCGTGCCGCATATTGGTGTTGCTGTGTGAGGCGGGAGTGTAGGAGAGCGGCCCCCGGGCCACACAGAACACACGGGGGACTCCACTAAACTAATACGGTCTACTGCCATGAGGGAGCGGGAGGGGCCTGATTGTACACACAGAGGGAGGATATGATTACAGGAGATCTACATCCCATCACTGACATATGGACACTAGGAATATGTGAATGGAATGAGAACATTCTCACCATGACATGTGTCACTACACAGGGCAGCCATCAGGGGGGGACAGCCCATACACATGTAGGGGGCCCGGGCGTTCCGAGGGGCCCGGCCGCCCAGGCCCCAACCATCGAGACTGAGTTGTTGCTGCTGTAGTAACTAGCAATTGCTAAAGCAGGGCGGCTGCAGAGTAAGCTGACGCAGCTGAAGGGATGTCTCTTTGCTGAAAATATGAAGCTTTCTCTTTACTGGATTGGGATGTCTCTTTGCTGAATATATGAGGCCGTCTCTTTGCTGGATTGGGATGTCCATTTGCTGAATATATGGGGATGTCTATTTGCTAGATTGGATTCATTATCATGTATTAAGTTGTAAGAGTGGTAAAATAGAAGTGGGTGCACTGAAGGACTCGGTGGGATGGCCAGTGGGCGGATTCAGTGGGACGGCCAGAGGGTGGGCCCTGGGGAATGTTGGTGGTGAGGCCAGAGGGGTCCATGCCTAATTGTGCAAGGGGCCCCAAAATTTCTGATGGCTGCCCTGTCACTACATTCCATCACTGACATATGGACACTAGGAATATGTGAATGGAATGAGAGCGTTGTCACCCTGACATGTGTCACTACATCCCATCACTGACATATGGACACTAGGAATATGTGAATGGAATGAGAACATTCTCACCATGACATGTGTCACTACATTCCATCACTGACATATGGACACTAGTTATATGTGCATGGAATGAGAACATTCTCACCATGACATGTGTCACTACATCCCATCACTGACATATGGACACTAGGAATATGTGAATGGAATGAGAACATTCTCACCATGACATGTGTCACTACATTCCATCACTGACATATGGACACTAGTTATATGTGCATGGAATGAGAACATTCTCACCATGACATGTGTCACTACATTCCATCACTGACATATGGACACTAGTTATATGTGCATGGAATGAGAACATTCTCACCATGACATGTGTCACTACATCCCATCACTGACATATGGACACTAGGAATATGTGAATGGAATGAGAACATTCTCACCATGACATGTGTCACTACATTCCATCACTGACATATGGACACTAGTTATATGTGCATGGAATGAGAACATTCTCACCATGACATGTGTCACTACATCCCATCACTGACATATGGACACTAGGAATATGTGAATGGAATGAGAACATTCTCACCATGACATGTGTCACTACATCCCATCACTGACATATGGACACTAGGAATATGTGAATGGAATGAGAACATTCTCACCATGACATGTGTCACTACATTCCATCACTGACATATGGACACTAGTTATATGTGCATGGAATGAGAAGAACGTTCTCATCCTGACATGTGTCACGTGTGTGTCCAGCTGCTGCAACTGTGTATGGGGCGGGATATGATCAGAGCCCATGATGGGCTTAAATCGGTACTAAGCTGTTTTTCCGGAACTTGGACCTACACATAAGCTTACAATCAGACTTACCTGTAGGTACAATGATGAGTTTAGGTTTAGAAGATACTCACATTGACAATAGCAGATGACATGATCCCCGCATGCGCAGTGACACTGCATTCAAGGCATACAGTACGCTGTGCCACGGCCAGGAAGCCCATGTGGACAGTGGCGTACCAACCGAGGTGCGCGGGGGGGGGGGGGCGTCCCGCACTGGGGGGGTTGTCAGGCCAGCCTGCATCTCAGTATGAAGGCAGCTGCAGTGGCAGCTCCTTTAGTCCGCACTGCTCGCGGGGGCAGCAGCCGGCTGGAAGAAGGTGAGCAGCCTCGTGTGTGTGACTGGATAGGAGAGGGGATGGGACACCTACATATAGAGGAATTCATCTTTCCCTATTCCTCCTGCAGCCACTGAATGGCTGATTCTCCTCTCCCTCCTTCAGGTATTCAGCGGCAGCAGGAGGAATATGTAAAAATCAATTCCTCTCTATGCAGCTGTCCCATCCCCTCTCCTATACAACTTCTTTTGCTGACCCCCCTAGTGCTTTTTAGCCCCCACCCCAGTGATCATCCCCCCCCCCCATGCTCTCTGGCTCCCCCAGTGCTCTCGACCCCCCTGTGCTCCCTTCTCAGTGATTTCCAGTTCCCCCCGAGCTCTCCATCCCCCTGTTTTTCCCTGTCCTCCCCAGTGCTCTCCACCCCCCGCGCCTTCCAACCCCCCTGCAATGCTTTTCAAACCCCTCTTAATTCTCTCCAGTCCTTGTTTTTCCTCTTTTTCTGCCCAGAGTGGTGTGGGCTATTCTTCGTTTCTTTTTTTCTGGTCCTTTTTCTTTTTCATTTATTAGCTCTTTGGGGGGTCTGGATGCAGGGGAGGCGCTATTAGCTCTGACTTCAGAGCTCTGGTTTGGGTTTCTTGCTATGGATCTGGGATGCTATCTATTATTTGACCGTTGGTGGGAGCCCATTGGTTTCCTCTTCTGGGGAAGGAGGGCTGGGGGGAGCTTCGCCCTTTCAAGGACACAGTTTGTGCCCATTCAGGGTGGCTGGGGAGGGGGGGTGGCTTGCTGGCTGGTCTATGGCTGGAGCTTGGCGAGTCCTCTGGACTCCTGATGTACCTCCGATAGAGGAGACTCAGTTTTGCGATTTAATGTATTTTGCTGTTTATCTTTTTATAACTGACTTTCTAGTTACCAATACTGTTATGAGTCATGTTTTGATATGCACTGTTCTGGTACATGATGCCTTGTGTGCTACCCCCCTTTTTTTCTGTATTTTCTATTTTATGTTTTACTATTGTAATGTGTTGTTTAAAATCAATAAAAAAACTATTGAATATTAATTCTCTCCAGTCCCCTACCCCCCCCCCCCATGCCCTTCAGCTCCTCCAGTGCTCTCTGCTTGCCCTGCACTCTTCGGCCCCCCTAGTGCTCTTCTATCATGTCTGCAGTCTCTGACCTTATTTTGTATCATGTCCGCAGTCTCTGATCATCTCTTGCATCACGTCTGCAGTATCTGACCATCTACTGTATCATGTCTGCAGTCTCTGACCATCTCTTGTATCCTGTCCGCAGTTTCTTACCATCTCTTGTATCATGTCCCCAGTCTCTGACCATCTCCTGTACCATGTCCTTAGTCTCTGACCATCTCCTGTATCATGTCCTCAATCTCTGACCATCTCTTGTATCATGTCCCCAGTCTCTGACCATCTCCTGTATCATGTCCTCAGTCTCTGACCTTCTCCTGTATGTTTTCTGCAGTCTCTGACCATCTCTAGTATCCTGTCCATAGTCTCTGACCATCTCTTGTATCATGTCCTCCATCTCTGATGTCTCTTGTTTTAGGTCCGTAGTCTCTGACCATCTCTTGTATCATGTCCTCAGTCTCTGACTATCTCCTGCACCCTGTCCGCAGTCTCTGACCATCTCCTTAACATGTCTCCAATCTCTTACTCAAACTTAAACACATTGAGAATAGTATTAGCTATCTGTTTATGCCAAAGGTAGGACTGTGCATGGCAGGCAGAGAGTGCAAAAGGGGGAACTGTGATTAGAGAGACAGGGGGGCACACTGCAAAGGGCACTGTGATAGGGGGGGCTGTGAAATTTGTGCAATAAATATTCTTGGAAACATTACAAATTTTTGCGGGTGTTTTTACATTTTAAAGTTGGGGGGGGGGTGCCAGATATAGGTTCCGCCCTGGGTGGCAAATGCTCTAGGTATGCCACTGCATGTGGACATTATGTTTCAGTCTATCTGATGCTGCCCGATTGCACCGCAGTCTGTTCAGGAGCTCAGTGATGCCCTGGTCCGGATCTGTACGGAAATACCCCAGGCCACCATCTATGTGTGCACACTCAGCTCTTTGCTATAAAGGCCAGCTCTAGGTGGGGGCAGGTGTCATTTTGTTTGTTGTTGATGTATACTGGTGGACACACTGGACACCTTTGCTGCCATTGTGCTATAAGCTGGGTGTCCACTGTGCCCCCAAGTGACTTTTAGGAGGGTTGAGCTACCTCCAGGCTCAACTGCCCCCATCTATCCATTAGAGTACATGTGCTTCCACTGTGGAGACTCTCATACATTTACAGGAGTTAGGACTGCAGGTAATACAGAGTGTCGTGAAGTGCCCCTGCAGCTTACACATGCGTTTGCAAATGTGTGCTAACTAAAACCCTGTTTTTAACTCATATTGTTAGGTTCATTTGGTTAGTAAGCAAACTGGTTGGTAAATTGAGCTGGGAATTTTTTCTGATTTTGCCTCCCAGAATTGGACGTACCTGCCTTCCTTCCAGGAAACTGTAAACAGGTTTGAGTAAAACCCCTGAAAACATCCCGAAGCCAGAACTGGGACAATCACCCCATGAAGTAACAAGTCTTGCACTGTTCCAAAGTGACCCCATAAGCGATCTGGGGACAAGTGCAGGTCGGAAGGGAAGAATGCTTTTGGAGGATAAGACTCAGGGGCGTAACTACAGGGGTTGCAGGGGTTGCAATCGCTACCGGGCCCCATGCTCCAGGGGGCCCGGCAGCAAACCAGTGGGTGAACTTAAAGGATCGCAAAGGTCACACTTGCGACCGGGCCCTGGCTTTGCACCACTGTGGGGAGGCCCCAAGATTGCAGGAAGGGGGCCCACTGCAGAACTTGTGAAAGGATCCTGCTGCTGGACCATAATAAAAGGCCATGCAACGAGTGTAAAGAGCCCCAGGATTAGTGGGAAGAGCCCTGGGCTTGAAGGGAAGGGCCCCGGCCAGGGGTCTGGGGGGCCCTTCATGGTTTCTTGCATCAGGGCCCTGAAGGTTCTAGTTACGCCTCTGATAAGACTGAAACTCAATCTTGTAGCTGGACCGAATGAATTAGTGGACCCACTTGACCTGTACCAGAAAGGTCCACGGAAAGCAGCAAAGACGTCCCCCCACCCCAGATACGGGTGAGAGCACCCCTTCATGTAGAGGAAGCCTTGTCAGCAGGTCTGGAAAAGCCCCTTGTGGCTTGCCAGATCAGGTCCTCTTGAATCCTCCAGGGGAGGTCCTGAAGGACTTTTATCCCTTGAGGGACGAAAAAGGCCTCTTATGAGCTGAGAAAAATGGCCCACGTCTATGACAGGGCTCCTTGCCCTCGGTAGCCTGCGGAAGAATAGTACTCTTCTCCTCCTTGAGACCCTTAATGATGTCATCCAAGGAAGCTCCAAACAAGCGATCCACCAAAAAAAGGGGAGATCAGATAAGGCCTTTCCTAGAAGTCTGTTCCGCAGACCAACATTGTCAGCTAGATAAGACGCCAAAGGACCACTGGTACAGAAAGCCTAAAATCAAAGGAGCCACATCCAAAGATAAACTGTAGCCCCTGGATCAACTGATCTGCCAGCTCCGCAAAGGCAGGGGGAAGCCGCTTTCCTTCCAGGTCCCAGCATAAAAGTTTAGCCCACTCGTAAGAGTTTGCGACACCAGGGCAACAGTAAATACCGGCCTAAGCCGAACCAGCCATAGTAAAACATCTGGCGGGCCAGAGCCTCTGCTCTCCTATCAACAGGATCTTTAAAGGTCAAGGACTCCTCAACCAGAATTATGATAGCTTTATTTAACCTGGAAACCGGCGATTCCACTACAGGTGGGACCATCCACTTTTTAAGCAGGAAATCCTTATAAGGATACCGCAACTCAAAACGCTTAGGGACCACAAGAGGGCATTTTGGACAACCCCATTGTTATGAGACAATATTGTCAAAGTAAGCGGGAAAGGAGAACACCCCCGCCACAGTGGAGGACCTGTGGTGCCAAAAGGGACCAGTGCCTCCGACGCAGCATCTCCGCCATGTTAAAATTTCACGTTCTGACTTCTGACACAATCAGTGCATCCACCAGCGCCTTTTCATGCATGGCTAGAGGAGCAGAGGAAACATCCTCACTGTCTGATGGACTCTATATACTAAGGTCATCCGGAAAATATAACAATCAGGGGAGGGCCGTGGACTGTGATCGCGCAAGGGGGACGCCGACCCAGGGTCCACAAATGGACCACCTAGTGGACCCCGCAAGGGCCTCAGAGACTCTCCATTGAGGCCCGCACAATAGGAATTAGCCCCCTTAAAAGGAGTCTGCCTGGTGTGACGCTGACATGCAGGCAAGGTATCCTGATGGTCCCGCAGTGCTAAAAGGGGTAGGTGCCCTCCACAATAATGGCGGCATGGTTGCCATCAAAAATTAAAACGCCCCCACAGCACCACCCCTTTCAAGGGAGGTGCCAAGCTGGCCACATGGCCTAGTGGATGCCTTGGCGCAAGCCTCAGCGAAGCTGACCACCCAGGGGCAGCAGAGGGGAGGGCAGATGCCCAAATGGAGGGTAGTGGCTTTAGCCACCCTCACTGGGGATGCCCCACATAGCTCCCGACCATTAAGCCGCTAAGCCGTGGCCTAAATTTGGGGCCAGATCCGGCCACGTGAGGCACAGACCTGCAGATGCCAAACCATCCTCTCCCCCAGCCCAACAGCTGCAGCAGGGAGCCCAGAGGACATCCCTGCCCTAGTCTCCAACCCCCAGGGTAGCAAGGGAACTCTGCTCAACCCCCCATTATGCACCAGGAAAAACCCAGTCAGCAGCAACTCCAACAAGCCCCCCTTAAGAGCATGTGGCAAAAGCCAGCTTATAACCTCACCCAGATGAGGGGGGGTGTGAAAACCCACAGTGACCACCATATTTTTAAAGGTGTTGGGGGGAGGGGAACTCGGGGGGGAGCTACTTACCATACCAGGAACAGGGTGGGCACCGCTCCTGACAGACCACCACTCCATCAGGATGTAGGTTGCTGTCGGCCAGGAGGAACGCTGCAACTCAGACCGAGGCCAGGTCATATGGGCCCTCGCGGGACATTTAACTTGCAGGCCAGCCCCCGTCTGTCCAGTGGGGTTATGTCGCAGCCAACCTAGCGCGGACCTGAAGCCTGCGCGTGCTCGCTGGCCAGACTGGGGGGACCCTCTGAATCTAGATTATCCAGTCCGGCAGTTGATAGTGGATTCTCACAGGAACTAAAATAACAAAGATAGGAAAAGTCAATTTAAAAGGAAAAAAATTGCCAGGACCAGAAATCCCAGCAAGGAACTAGGTCCTTACTCCTGACTAGGCAGAAAAAAACTGAGTGCCTATAGCTGACTGTGGATGTATACCCCCTGGGACTGCCCATAGGCGTAGTTAAGATTTTTCCTGCCTAGTGTCCTTCTCGTGTAGGGGGCAGTTAAGAAGATTCAGGAGCTTCGTGGCTTCAGTCTCTATTCTCACAGTTCCCTAGTCTAACCATGACCCTATATAGGTTGCATGTCAATCATTATTGCATAAAGCCAAATCTTCTTTCTTTCTTGAACAACTCTTTACTTTCCATAACTTCTATTCAAGCAGATCTGCTGACGTTCACTGAATATTTCACTCTAATTCATGCACAGTTTCTTCTCCCATTACATTATGGAAAGCCTACAAATTTGTCATGAGAGGTTATATACAAATTTCTTCCAAAAGAGACTGTGCCCACATACAATAGCAGTTAAAAACCCAATTACAGGCTTTTTCAGCTGGTTTTAAGTCACCCAATGATAACACGTACTGTGACATACTGAAGCAGAGAATGATCCCCTCCCTTCAGGACTGGGCCACAGGGCAGTATTCCAACATGATAACGACCCCAAACATACCTCCAAGACGACCACTGCCTTGCTAAAGAAGCTCAGGGTAAAGGTGATGGACTGGCCAAGCAGGTCTCCAGACCTAAACCGTATTAAGCATCTGTGGGGCATCCTCAAATGGAAGGCGGAGGAGCGCAAGGTCTCTAACATCCACCAGCTCTGTCTTCATTGAGGAGTGGAAGAGGACTCCAGTGGCAACCTATGAAGCTCTGGTGAACTCCATGCCCAAGAGGGTTAATGCAGTGCTGGAAAATAATGGTGGACACACAAAATATTGACTCTTTGGGCCCAATTTAGACATTTTAACTTAGGGGTGTACTCACTTTTGTTGCCAGCGGTTTAGACATTAATGACTGTGTGTTGAGTTGTTTTGAGGGGACAGCAAATTTACACTGTTATACAAGCTGAACACTCACTACTTTACATTGTAGCAAAGTGTCATTTCTTTAGTGTTGTCACGTGAAAAGATATAATAAATTATTTACAAAAATGTGAGGGGTGTACTTACTTTTGTGAGCTACTGTATGTCGTACCACACGTGAGAAATCGCCACGAAAATTAGAGTGAGAGCAATAATTCTAGCACTAGACCTTCCTCTGTAACTCTAAAGAGGTAACCATTGGAAATTGTATTATTTGTACCAAAATAAAAAATATGCAAAATAAGTGTGCAAAATGTGACAATGAATTAGTGTTTGTTCACCAGTGCCAGAAGTCTGCCAAGCAAAATATGTGAGTTGGAAGCTCTGGTGCACAAGGAGAACTAGGATTTAATTGGTATTGCTGAATCTTAGCTTCATTCTTCACATGACTGGGCTATTAATATTCCTGGCTATGCTCTCTTTTGGAAAGACAGGGTAAAACGGAGGGGTGTTGGTGTCTGTCTCTATGTGAGAAGGTATCTCAAAGTGAGTGTGAAAGAGGACCTAGTTGATGGAAAGTGTGATGAGTCTGAAGCAGCATGGGTGGAAATGTACATGGGTGTGCGTAATACAAAGATTATCATTGGAGGTTGTTAAAGTCCTCGCAGTATTATTGAGGAGGTGGAGACTCAGACCACAGATGAGTTCTTGCTGGAAACAAATATTTTAAGCAACAGACAGCGTGGATTCATGAAAGACAGAAGTTGTCTAACAAACCTGATTTCTTTTTATGAGGAGGTAAGTAAAACCTTGGACAGAGGGGTGGCTGTGGACATGGTATATATACACTTGGATTTTGCAAAAGTGTTTGACACAGTTCCCCACACACGGCCAATGTGTAAGGTAAAGTCTACAGGCTTGGAAAGATCAGTTTGTAAATGGATAGAACACTGGCTAAAAGATAGAATTCAGAGAGTAGTGGTTATTGATTCTTACTCTGAATGGTCTAAGGTTATCAGTGGTGTACCCCAAGGTTCAGTGTTGGGACCCTTACTTTTTAATATCTTTATAAATGATATAGGGTCTGGGATTAAAAGTACCATTTCAGTCTTTGCATATGATACCAAGCTTTGCAGTGGAATAACTTCCTTACAGGATGTCTCCAATTTACAAGCTGACCTCAATGCACTGTTTAATTGGTCAACTATGTGGCGAATGAGGTTTATTGTTGATAAATGTAAAGTTATGCACTTGGGGGCTAAGAATATGCATGCATCAAACATACTACGGGATTTGCATTTGATATCACTCCTCATGTGACTCACTCAGACTGTCGGGACGGAGCCAGAACTTTACTGGAAACATCGGCTCCATTCTGACAGCTCAGCTGAGACAGACACCTCACCTCGTGGGAGACTTGGAATGACATGGGGGGCTGGACCAATTGATTTTGCGAGCCGTACGTTCCCCACTCCTGCCTTAAATAAAGGATCCATGCAATTGAAAGCTTTATGCTACAGATACAGTAGGTATGAGTGTTAGAAACAGGCTGGACTAGTAGACCAAAAGTAAAAAGCTTCATGTCCATGTTAAACTTATGGAATGTACAGTATACAAAGTGGGGGAAAATGAAAAAGTTGCAGTGATGGCCTCATCCAGTGACTGCAAGAAAAAAATCACAAGGGCTGCTGCAGTGTGAACTATCATCGCCCACAGACTGCAATTCCCTCCAGACACTCATAGGGCGCACCTTCCAAATGCACAATCTCCTTGTTTCACCCAAAGATGAGCCTAATTGTTTTAAAACACGTGAGTGTAATTTTTATATTTTTTAATAGAGCACTATGATTTCTATTTAGGGGAGGGGGGGATCAGCATTGTATTAGGGGGAGGGGGGCAGCATTGTATTAGGTGCAGGGAGGGGTCAGCATTGTATTAGGGGGAGGGGGGGGGGGAAATCAGCATTGAATTAGGGGGGAGGGAGGGGGACAGCATTGTATTAGGTAGAGGGGGGGAATCAGCATTGTATTAGGGGGAGGAGGCCGAGGGGAACAGCATTGTATTAGGGGGCAAGCGTGGAGAAATCATCCTCACCTTTGGAGGATTCCGGGCGCGTGGTCGCAGATCCAGCAGGGTGACCCACATCCGCGATGGCCGAATCAGATTAAGGATCTGAAGAGACAGATGAGGCAGGGAGCACTTTTTGCTAGCCCATAGCCCGAAAGCCACCTCCACCCGGGACAAAAAGAATTCCAGGACCGCCGTCAGAGCATCGATGGATGGTTGGGACCCGGAGGGCCCCACAGCCTCAGAGAGGGGATCAGGTGGGGAGATGTGCTCCAAAGACTCCATGAGTCACCAGAGGGACCCCACAAAAAGTGTAAAACACTGCAAAGAGACAACCCCCACCACACTGGCAGCACAACCTGGTTGCCAGGCACAAAGCACCAAGCAATCCTTAGCAGAGAGGGAGAGAACCCCCACCAGACTCACCACCCAGCAGAAACAGCCACCTGCAGCCACCAGGATTATCTGTACTCCACGTGCGGCGATCAGTAAGTGAGAAGAGAGTCAGCACCAGGAGATGAGGGGGGGCTCCCACCGCAGAAATCGCCACTCACAGGGCTCCACTGTCATAGCTGCCCCTATTTTCAATGGCAACCCACCGCAAACTGTCCGCCAGACTACACGAACATGGCGGCCATGCATAGAAACACACAGGCTACAGCAAAATGGCAGCCCGAGGCTCCCAGGGACACAGGAGGGATTCCTAGGTCTCAAGGACAGTCCCAGGCAGAACGGGGGGACTTGGCAGGAGCCCCCACAAGGTACAACCCCCCCCACACAGCCGATCGTCCGGTCGCTGGTGGGGCACCCCCCATGTCCCCCATTGCCAGCATAGCGCACTGCCCCCACCCAAGGAGGTGGATCAGACCACCCACACAGCCCCAGCATTAATGGAGGGGGGGTAGGGTCGGGGGGCAGATGAAGGGGGGGCTTGATGGGAAAAAGGGGAACCTGGGTATTCAACTGTCCCAAGGAGGGGCTTAGGTCCACCCCAAAACCCTCCAGGTGTAGAGGGGGACAGCTACTCACCATGCCAGGAACCAGATGGACCCTTTTCAGACAGAACCTCCTCGCTTTCGAAATGGGGGGCTGTCGGCCAGGAAGAACACTGCGACTCGGCCGAGACCCGATCGTATGCCACCTCGCAAGGCGTTTAACTCGCAGGCCAGCCCCCATCTGGTGGGGCTATGTCGCGCCCGACCTAGGGCGGAGCTGAGGTCTGCGTGCGCTCGCTGACCAGACTGGGTTGACTACTGGATCTAAATTATCCAGCCCGTCGCCCAGTCCAGCAGCTGATTGAAGAACTCGCAGGAAACAAACAGGAGAAAAATTTTTATCTAAAAAGAAAAAATTGCCCGGACCAGACATCCCAGCAAGAAACTAGGTCCTTACTCCTGACTAGGCAGAAAAAAACGGAGTAACTTTAGCAGAGAGAGGGAGTATACCCCCTGGACTGCCCATAGGCATGGCCAGATTCTTTTTCTGCCTAGTGTCCTACTCCTGAAGGGGGCAGTATAACCCAAAGGTCATGAAGATCAGGAGCTGTGCCCGTCAATGAACACAAGGGAAAAAGGTTTTCACATAAATAAAAGCTGATCATTGTAGGCACCCCTGGCAGTGGTAAATGGTTTGTCTGAACCCTTCAACTGCTACATCTGCAGGACAGTGTGTTCTTTTGAAAAACAAACTTATTGGCCAGATCACCAGGTGAAAATAGTGGATGGAAAGCCTAAAAAGAAAACCAATGCAGCGATATAATTAAGGTTTGCTTTTTTGGTTTAATACATCTTCAATTTTGTGAGGAAAGTGCACTCCCTCCCCTTTTCTGTGCACATATAGATGTTATGAGATTATAGGATTTCATTAGTACTCCAATTAAATCAATGAAATGAGTACTGCTACAATTGTGTGACGCAACACGTAGGGTGAAGCCTGTAGGAGAGAGGAGCAGAAGTAATGTCATACCAGGAAGAACGGTACCCCTAATAATGTCTGATTTTTTTTTTATGAATGTAAGCAGCATTTTATAGCTAAATAAAGTGTTTTCTGTACACTATTGGGCAATCCTCTTTGTTCCCATATGGTATATGAGATTCAAACAGTGCCTGAGTTAAACGCTTTTAAACGACTACAACCCCATTACTTAGGAGGAACATCTAAGTGGATAAGAGTACCCTAGTGGGTGGGAGACCATACTACAGATGCATCAAGGACCCTGATATGAAACACAGATTTGAGAGAAACAAGGTGGATATTATTGCACATGCGTGTATATCTCACCAACAGGTGAGAGCACGTGGTGATTGGGAAGAATTGGTTTTGAAGATAAATTGAAGCTGAAATTGACAACTATTCACTTTTGATGAACTGTCACTACATTGATATGCTTTATTACTTTTGGACTATTTTTATCAAGTTTTTTTTTTTTTAATTTTACATTTTTTTTATTTATTAACTTATTAGTTGTGATATATTGTGCAATATGTGCTAACATATTAATACTTGAGAACTGGTAGCACAGCATTTATTTTTATTAACACTTTAATTGGTAAAACACCATTTGATGTGTGCAGCAACCTATTGTATCTTTACACAGGTATTTTTCACACAATATTTATTATTGCACACACATTTTTTTGAGGGTTGATAAAATTAGAACACGTTTGGTAGTACAGGAGTTATTTATATACACTGCAACAATCCACCCAATTATTGTTCAAAGGAAATAATTTTCCCTCTTAGGGCTCTTTCACACAGGCGGACCATTCAGATCAGCCTGTCCGTTTTTTTGGTCTGGTTTAATCTGAACGGATGGAAACCCTATTTTCTATCCATCCAGCGGATTGGATCGGATGAGAACAGACCGACGGTCCGTTCTCCCCATAGAGATGTATAGGGAACTGACAGCTGTGTCTCCGCACACAGTGCCGAGAACAGCTGTCAGTCTCCTGCTCAGCGGGGGAATCGGCGGATCGATCTCCCGCTGAGATAATCGGAGTCCGTCCGATGGATGGGCTGTGTGAAAGGGGCCTAACTCAGGCTTTCTGAACTAGGATTCCCCCAGAGATTGTTTGGGGTTTCTTGAACAGTCCATAGAAGAAAGTAGCCCAGTGGCCCGGAAAGATGGGCACGTTGCGCTCCACTCTATTGCCCTGGCATGGGACGTCACCACGCAATAGAGCGGAACATAGCCACCTTTCTGGTTGGAGACTATGCTTTCCCACTGACACGCTGTTTTTAATTGGAAATTGTGTGAGTGGCTTTTTAACTTTAATAAACCAATTGTGGATTGATATAGTGCACCATAAAAGTGTCTTTTCTCTTGAGTTATACATAGTGAAGAGTGCATGAGGCCGATGTTGCCAGGAGGAGATCTAGCAAGAGGTTTGCTTATCTGGGTGACTATCTGCGCTGTTTGACTGCCTGAAATAGGGGTCAATCACATCTGGTAAGAGGCTGTGAGTTGCACTGGGAGCTGTAGAGGATCTTCTCTTTCGGTTGCACTCGCTTTTTACTGTCTACTTCACCTGGATTAAGCATGGACTTTACATCCAATTGGATCTAATCTGCATCTATTAGGCGCTACACTTTCCTGCTTAATGTATTGGTGCTTGCAGCCAGCAGTATTGTGTTCGCAGCTATTCTATTTTAGGATCTTAGTTTTAGCGTGGGTATTTAAATATTTTTATAGAGAGGAATAAAAAAGCAAAAAAAAAAAAAAAAAGTAATAAGTGCACCCTATCCAGACAAAAAACTCCAAGACAAACACGTCTCATAAGTCATCCAAAAGCAAAAGGTATTTGATCAAAAACAATAAATGCAGGCTTATAGTTTAAGATTGCCGATAGGTGTCCATTATTCCTAATCCATGACAGCATGGATAAATAGGATCTTATGGGTATCCAAGACCTAGCAATGGAAATTCTGGCTGCTACAAACATGAATACTATGAGCCTCCTCATGTGTCTCAATGTCCCCTTCACCGGGCGCCTTAGCAGTGCCTGTAATGGTGATTTAATGAGGTTCACTTAAGTAAGCGAGTAAATAAAAGGTAATTTTTTTTTTTTTTTAAGGGATTCTCCATGGTTAAAAAAGCTGCTCTAATCAGAGCTACTTCAGTCAAATTAAACCACTCCAAAATAATATCTTTTTTTTTCAACACAAGGGGGAAGTAACCATGAATCAGTGTCAGAGGCTTATTCCATGACATTTTTTACATTTGCATTAATCACCACAAATAGAGCTTTCTTGTGGTGGTATTTGATCAGCTGTGCGATTTTTATTTTTTGTGCTATAAACAAAAAAAGTGACAATTCTGAAAAAAACAAACAATATTTTTCACAATCTGCTATATAAAACATTCCCAAAAAAAAAAAAATTAAAAATCTATTTTTTTTAACACTTTAGGCCAATTTGTTTTCTGCTACATATTTTTGGTATAAAAAAAAAAATCGCAATAACCGTATTTTTATTGGTTTGCGCAAAAGTTATTGTGTCTACTAACTACGGGAAAGATTTATGTCATTTTTATTGTTTTTTACTAGTAATGGCGGCGATCTGCATTTTTTTGCGGGACTGCGACATTGCGGCCGACAGATCGGACCCGGAACTGACATTTTTTACACTTTTGGGGGACCAGTGACATTACTACAGTAATCAGTGCTAAAAATATGCAATGTTACTGTAATAATGACACTGGCAGGGAAGGGGTTAACATTGTGGGTGATAAAGGGGTTAAATGTGAGCCTAGGGGAGTGATTATAACTGTGGGGGGGGGGGGCGTGGCTTGCAAAATTATCATAGAGACCTGTGATCCTATATAGAAGGATCACATGGGCTCTATGATCTGTTTTACCTGAAGGGTTTCACATGTACTGTTTCTTTAAGGCTGGCTCCACCCAGGAGTGATGACAAGGGTCAAGGGGCAGAGTGGCCATCTTAGAGACATGTAAGAGATGCATTGATATACAGAGCTGTCCTGTAATGCATGTTGTAGTGTACAGAGAGTACTAAATAAACATCCGTTGTTCCAGACCAGAGTCTTGTGTCTCTCACAACATGGAGAATATAACAGTGGCGACGAGGATGGGATTTACAAGGTTACTATCCGTGTGAGGAAAGAAAGAAAAAGAAAAAAAACTCTGGATTGTCACCTGGATACAAACACCCAGAGCCCAGCAGGAAAATGTCATTGATTGGGACATTACGTGAATTTGATGGAGAACAGACAACCTGGAGTTCCTGGATTGAGAGACTGGAACAGTATTTCTGTGCAAATGCCATCCCAGGCGACAGGCAAGTAGCAGTATTTCTGACAGTGGTTGGTGCTAGGACATATGACACTCTTAGGGATCTCCTTTTCCCTGAAAAACCAGCAACTAAGACTTTGGCAGAGCTCCTGACACTGTTAGGGAATCACTTCCAGCCTAAACCACTAGAGATTGCAGAGAGATTCAGATTCTATCAGTGGCAGTAACAGCCGGGTGAAGATATTAAGGCTTATGTGCTCTCCCTTCGCAGACTAGCCTCAACCTGTTCTTTTGGGGAGTACTTACTGACTGCACTGAGGGATAAGTTTGTCATGGGACTAAATAGTGAGTCTAGCCAAAAGAGACTGTTAACAGAGAAAGACCTTACCCTTACAAAGGCAATTGAGATAGCTTCAGTGATGGAAATGGCTGTGAAAGATACAGAGGCATTGAACCCCCAGAGCAGAAGAAGAGGTTAAAGAGGAAGTTTTCAGAACAGCAGTCAAGCCAACTGCAGCTAACTGTAAATATAGACCCTCACCAAGCCGGGAGTCAGCTTGCTACCGTTGTGGGAATACAGACCATGATCACAAAGTCTGCCGGTTTAAGGATCAGATCTGTCATAATTGTGGTAAGGCAGGCCATCTGAAATGAGTCTGCCGTAGTAAGAAGGTGCGAAATAAACAACCTCTGAACACCAGGACAAAGGCATATATGGTGGGAAGATATACATCATCGGAATCAGAGGATGAGGAAGTGCTCCACAGATTAGACATACATCATATGCATTCAGCACCCACAGCAATGACTGTAGAGGTAACCGTGGAAGGAAAGAAACTCAAGATGGATGTAGACACAGGAGCAGCAGTTTCAGTTATCACCCAGAAGCAATGGAGAAAAATTCAGATCCCAACAACTGTCCGTCCTACACCAATCAAACTGCAGACATACTCAAAGCAGATACTCCACAAACTGGGGTACGTGAAAGTACAGGTATCCTACAAGGGTCAGACGAAGAGAATGCCATTATATATCCTAGAACATGGGGGACCCCCTCTCTTTGGGAGAAACTGGATTGCTCACTTTGGCATGCCAGACATTGCCATTAACCCCTGCAACACCGTGACCATCCCATCAGGGGATGAAGAGGGATGGGTGGAATCCCTGAAACAGCGATTCCCACAAGTCTTTGATAACCATTTGGGGAAAATAAAGCACGACTGTGTGAGACTCAGGCTGAAACCCAACGCCCAGCCTATGTTCTTCAAAGCTCGGACGGTACCTATCGCACTCCGAGCAGGTGTGGAAGCTGAACTAAGGCGGCTGGAGGAACAAGGTGTCATCTCAAAAGGTAGAGCACAGCGAGTGGGCATCACCAGTTGTACCAGTAAAGAAAGCAAATGGGGACTTACGTATTTGTGGCGATTTCCGCATGGCACTAAATTCTCAACTGGAGATAGACCAGTATCCCCTACCCAGAGTAGATGACATTTTTGCCTCTCTTGCAGGAGGTCAAAAGTTCACCAAGCATGATCTCAGGCAAGCTTATTTACAGTTTGAGGTCCACCCTTGGTCCCGCAAGTTTCTAACCATCAACACTCACAAGGGACTGTATGAATACAATCGGATGGTGTTTGGTGTAGCCTCCGCCCCCGCCATTTGGCAACGCAAAATGGATGAGATTTTGGCGGACATTCCTTTCACACAGTGCCTGTTAGATGACATGCTCATCACGGGCCTGACGGACCAGGAACACAAGTGTAACGTGGAACTTGTGTTGGCGAGACTCCAAGAGCAGGGTCTAAAAGTGAACTTGGCGAAATGCCAATTCATGGTACCTAAATTGGAGTTTTGTGGCCACCTTGTGGATGCAGAGGGTATACACACCACGGAAGCCAAAGTTGATGCTTTAGTAAAAGCTCCAGCCCCAACCAACTTCCAACAGCTGCGATCATACCTGGGCTTGCTGAACTATTACCACAAATTCCTGCCAGATCTAGCACACACTTTGTTTCCGTTGAACAAGCTTTTGGAGAAACACTCCAGATTGAACTGGTCGGCTGCATGCCAACGTGCTTTTGAAGTTTCTAAGCGAAAGCTGTTGGCGTCACGCATGCTCGTGCATTTTGACCTCCAAAAGGCCTCTCACCTTGGCTTGTGATGCCTCACCCTATGGTCTAGGGGCTGTGCTATCTCACGTTTTACCAGATGGGTCAGAGAAACATGTGGCATTCGCCTCCAGGTCCTTGACAAAAGCAGAAAGCAATTACTCTCACATTGACAAAGAGGCTCTAGCGCTCATATGGGCAATTAAAAAGTTTCATCTTTACCTGTATGGTAGGGAATTCACCATACTGACTGATCATAAACCACTCCTTCAGATCTTTAGCCCTGACAAAGGCATCTCCCAGACGACTGCGGCCCGTCTTCAACGCTATGCCCTATTCTTGGGAGCATATAGCTACAAAATCCAGTATCGCAGCCATGATGCCAATGCTAATGCAGACACCATGTCCTGACAAGGACATTAACAGACTCTTCTCCACCAGTCAAGAGTTGTCGTTACACCAGCCTGTCCTTTCTGGCTTCTGGGGAGGTAGCAGCCCATACAGCCAAGGATACCTTCCTTAAGACAATACTCTCCTGGGTACGGTACGGTTGGCCTGCAACTGTGACACAGGATTATGAACCTTACTTCCTTAGGCGTCTGGAATTAACTGTGGCTGGCAACTGTGTTTTATGGGGAGACCGAGTGATCGTTCCACAGACCCTTCGGAGACACATTCTGGACTTGCTACATACTGGTCATCCCGGGGGCACACGTATGAAACAAAAGGCCCGAGGCTATGTGTGGTGGCCGAACCTAGACTCCGATATCACGACATATGTGAATGCGTATGCTGGATGTGCACAAACTGCAAGAGACCCTCCTCGAGGGTGCGTCCAGCCCTGGACTTGGCCCACGGTTCCCTGGTTTCGCCTACACTTGGACTTTGCAGGCCCGATCAGAGGACACACCTTTTTGATCATTATTGATGCCCATTCAAAGTGGCCTGAGATCATTCCTGTTACCCAGCTGACGACTAAGGCGACAATTTCCATACTGTTACATCTCGCTGCTACGTTTGGATACCCCAGAGAAATTGTCACAGACAACGGTGCACAATTCACAAGCCAGGAGTTTCAGAGTTTCCTGACTGCCCACAACATCAAACACAAGTTGACCGCACCTTATCACCCGGCTACAAATGGTCAACCAGAAAGGTTTGTACAGATCTTCAAACACTATTTCAAAGCTACTGTGGCTACAAGTAAACAACAGTCCCTGTCACCCCAGCAGCTGGACTCGTTCCTTTCTGCTTACAGAACCACACCACATGCAACCACTGGGAAAACTCCAGCTGAACTTCTTTTGGGTCGGCAGCCATGGACTGTTTTGGACATGCTCCGTTCTCAAACGGTCCAGGAACATGTACGGCAGTACCAAGACAAGAGGGTCGAACACGACGAGATTCCCCGATATACAGCCCAGCAAAAGGTATGGGCTCGATCTCATGGCGCTTCCAACACTCGTTGGCTTCCTGCTATCGTCGCAGAGACTTTGGGACCCAAAATGTATAGGGTCTGCCTGGAAGATGGTTCCATTTGCAGACAGCATGCGGACCAATTGCGTCCTCGTTCTCAGCTGCTCGAATCCCTGACATCGGCTGCACCTTCAGTGTCTCAAGGATCTGCTCCTACCGGATCAGGAGGCATTGAGACTGATGCTTGGGGGGGACTCTGAACTTTTGAACTCAGCTCCAACAGAGCCCTTCAGCCCTGGTCGAGAGGTCTGTTCACCCTCTGAGCTAGGGGATCCCCTCTTGGCCCCGCCGGTGTCCATTCCGGCCAGCCCTTCTTCCTCCGGCCCTGAGGCCCTGGGTGCCTGTCCTCAACGACACTGTCGCCCTCCTGACCGGTTTCAGCTGCAAGACCGGTTAGGAGACTATCGACGGGCCCGCCGAAAGTGATCCACTGCCATGTTCTCCCCGTAGCGTCCCTGGAAGTTGTTGTCACATCCGGACGCGGAAGAAGCCATGTAAATCTCCTGAGTTGGAGGACTGCATGGGACAATTATTAGTTACTGTTTTATGCCTGTTCTCGTTTTGTTGTGTTTTTTTTTTTTTTGGATGGAAGGTGTTATACCTGAAAGGTTTCACATGTACTGTTTCTTTAAGGCTGGCTCCACTTAGGAGTGATGACAGGGGTCAAGGGGCAGAGTGGCCATCTTAGAGACATGTAAGAGATGCATTGATATACAGAGCTGTCCTGTAATGCATGTTGTAGTGTACAGAGAGTACTAAATAAACATCCGTTGTTCCAGACCAGAGTCTTGTGTCTCTCACAACATGGAGAATAGAACATGATCATTCCAGGGAGAAGAACGGTCAGCTGTCTTTACAACAGCTGCCTGTCCTCCTCTCTCAGGGGGGGGGAACGATTGCGGGTGTCAGGCAGCAATCGGAGCCACCTACCCCGTGCATCGGCTTCCCTGCTGACGTGCGGGGGGGCGGGAGCTCGCCCCCTAGCTCCCTGCGCGCGACCGACGTATACCTGTGCAGGAGCGGCTGCCTGCCGCAGTATAATTGCGGCGGGCAGTCGTAAAGTGGTTAATGGACACACACATGAATTTCTAACAGGTTTCATGAAGTGAGGTGGGAAGAAATGAAAGCCCCCCCCCCCCCCGCATTCACCGGCATCATAAGAAGATATATACTGAAACACTCCATATAGTTGAAAAGGCTGAAGCAGAGTGCTAATATTGTAAAAGGCCAGGCTTTCAAGTAAGATCTCCATTAATTCACACATATACACAAACACCGTTTAGTTTTTTTTTAGTTTTTTTATTTCATCTTTACATGTTCTGAAAAACAAAGCATGTACCTGAATTGATGGCACGGTTTCTTCCAAGTGCCTGAATGTAAACAATTGTTTACAAACTCCAAAGAAATCTTATCTGGGATTAAGAGAAGACACATTGGATGCTTTTATTATATAATATAAATATGGTCGATAGTGGGATTTCCACCTCTTTTCTTTCTCCACTTTTAATGCATCACAAGGCTTCCAAAGCATGGTTTGTGAGCAAAGAGATGCATTACAAGTTTACATTGCCACAAGACAGCTAATGAGCAAAAGAACAAAATCAATACAATAAAGCAGCTAGTACAAAAAACACTAATTATCACAGTTTGCCAACTACTTATTTTTTTTACTTTAAATAATAAAAAAAAAGGTATTTAAAAAATAAAACACAAAGTGCATTTAAATTTTTCCATTGCTGGATGACTGAACAGCATATTTTCAGTTGCTGCTGGCTCTGTTTGTCGAAAAAAGAGTTAAAGGGTACCCTAAAAATATTAAGGGAAAAACAACAAATAAATACAATTGGATACAGAGTCGGTCTGAAAAAAGGACGTATATTTAAATGGTAACTTAAAGCAATGTAAAAAAATCTCCCTCTTTTTACATGACCTAGGCATTTGGAATTAGACATGTGGTTCCTCCTTTCAGCCCCACATCACTACTGGACACAATAATGATGTTGGAGTCGGCGGGGGAACCACAGCGCACTGCAGGGAACATGCTATCAGACGAAAAGTGTTGGGTAGCTGTGGCTCTGGTAGCTCATTAACGAAGTGAAGATTTATCTTGCCGTCTGACAAAAGTACGTACGTATTCCTCTACTTTTACAGCATTTTATACTTTTTTCCAGCTGGGGACTGTCCCTTAAGGAATTGGTCCATGTAAACAGAACCAGGAGCTGAATTTTCTGCCTATTGTACATTTATCCTTCCCAAGGGAGAAAGTTAACATAGCTTTAAAGTGTATGAAAGCCCAAAAACTAACTTTGTATAGTGCTGCACAAGGACTCGATCTTTATTGCTGTGTGATTTTTTTCAGTTCTGGCACTTCCTTTTCAAGGGTGACAACACCCAGCCACTGTCGTACAATGCAGTGATGGTGTTGTCACCTTGCTTTGTGCACTCCCACTGTATGGCTTCAGGCTGCCTTGCATTATGTGCCTGGACGCCTATTCAAGTAATAGGAGGTGGTGGGAGTTACACTTGAGGAACAAGCAAGTTCACTGCCTTCCTCTGCTCCAGACGGCATGCACAAAGCATGTCATATGACTGCAAAAACAACCAAGAATTGATTTTTTTTTTAACACAACCATGGGAAATGCCTACTCTACATGATAGTGACATTTGATAGTATGGGTTTACACTTGCTTTAAGGTAACATTTTCGTATAGCTCTACTTTAAACAGACAAAATAAGTTTATGAAATTTAAGACCTAAATTATACATTGTATCTACATTTTTATTATAAAACCAAGAAGAGAAATTTGTAATACACTGGTGGTATTTTTCCTTTCATTTGGTGAATTTAGGATCTGATACTCTAGAAACATAACACATGTGCACCATACTTCGATTCAGACTTCACAAAACATTTTTTAGTTTTGGCAGATTTCAAACCACCACAGTCATTATTAAGCCATGCAGGAGGTCTCCCCTCTGCTGGTTCCTCCATAAAGTATATTCAATCAAAATGAAAAGTCCTCCCAATGGCCTTGACAGGTGTTCAGGGAATACAGAATGACAGTAAAAGTGAAGATATTGCATGTTGTTGGGGTGAGATTGGATAAACGCTTTAGCAAGCATCTTACTTGACCCTTTCACAGTGCATCTTTGCAGCGGTTTAGATGGGCTATGCGACAGGTCAGAGTGATTCGTATGTACATACACTGCACGGCATTACTTGTGCTAGAAGCTAGCAGCATGTTATAACAAGGAGTATGAACTGCTAAAAGTTGCCCGTCTAACAGAAGTGTTCTCATCCAACCGTGTCAATGCTGACAATTTTATTCTATTGCACTCTATGCTCCTGTCTAGTAAAAAAAGGAGCCAGCCAGAATTTAAGAAAGCAGTATATGTCTGTGACCTGCATTAAAAATATAAATATATTAGGAGTTAAAAAGACCAATTAGTAAACTGTATAGGGTGCACTGTATTCCATATATCAGCTAAGATGGGATATATAGTAGGGACTTGCCTACTTAAAAAAAAAAAAAAAGCTTAAAAGGGTAACTCCACTTTCATGGGGAAAAAAAATAATATAGCGCATACAATTGCAACACAAGTAATATTGTAATTGAAGGTTTTTAAAAATTACCTTTTCTTTTAAATCTGCAGCCGCTGTAATTTTCTGAAAATGTAATACAATATGGCCACCTGGAGGTGTTCTGTACACAGAATGTATAATGACCACACCCCAGAATCATCATTTCCTACTTGTGTGATTGGCTCACTGACTTTCCCAGATGTCTGCCTAAAGCTGGATACACACTATCCAACTTTTGTTGGTAGATTTCCTTCAGATTTAACTTTTCTATTTAGTGCAAGGGCCTGCCAGATTTCATACAAATTGAAAGTGTTTAAGTTTGACCTTATATTATACGGTTTTGGTAAGTCTAGAGGAAAAAGTCTTCAGAAAATCTTATAGTGTGTATGGCCCATAAGGCTGGCCATACATTATACAATTTTATTCTATAGTTTTCCTTTAGATTTACCAAAACCATATAATGCGAGGTCAAAGCCAAACACTTTCAATTCATATGCAATTAGGCAGGCTCTTTCACTACTTAGTTGAAAGTAACTCTAAAGAAAGTTGAATAGGAAAATTGTATAAATGTATGGCTAGCCTTAAGCTGGTCATACACTAGGCAAAAAATCGTTCAAACTCATTTTTGAAAAACGAAAAATTGGGCGTGAGAGCAGACGATCGTGTCATCATGTAATGACTGAATTTCGATTGATATTCAGTCATTATCGTTCAATGGACATAAATGAATCAGTTTTTCGTTCAGTTTGTCACATATGCATAGTGCAAACAGTTCTGGCGGGAAACACCTTAACCTTTCAACTTATCGTTCATTCGGCAGAATTTTTCAAACTGTTCCGTCGATTTTTCGGCTCTGAAAAGTTAAAACCGATTTTCTATTTGTACCCATTAACTGGACGAAAAACGAACGGACCGACCAAATGACAGATTTTCGAACAATTTTTCAGCTTGTGTATGGCCAGCATTAGACAAGTCAGATTTCAGGCATCCCCTGCAATAAACATTTCATTTTTGAGGAAATACTCCCAATAGGAACACTAAAGGGATACAGACCCAGCAGATTTCTTCATTAGTGCTCTGCAGCTGCACAGCTGATTAATAATTATGAAACCACTCCCATTAGACCCCCTCAGGACTGAGGCACAGACTAACAAACAGGGATTACTTCAGAACAAAAGGTAGGAATTTGCAACAAAGATTGTTATAATCCTTCCAATGTCCATAGATCACCCAGAGGGGAATGTTTTTTTTTTTTCTCAACAAAAGTGGAATTACGCTTTCATAGTTCAAAACCGTTCTCACTTGTGTTTAATGAATAATGACAGATATCTTGGCTTCTC
This sequence comes from Pelophylax lessonae, assembly GCF_965119305.1. Classification (NCBI taxonomy): domain Eukaryota; kingdom Metazoa; phylum Chordata; class Amphibia; order Anura; family Ranidae; genus Pelophylax; species Pelophylax lessonae. The sequence continues at coordinate 132,311,951 of NC_138780.1, forward strand.
TTTATATCTATACCGTATTAAAATAACCTGTAAGGTGATCAGGCTTTTACTTTACGGAGTAGAAATAAATAATAGAAAGTGAGAATAAGAAAAAAAAAATGGCAACAGCAGCTGCAGAGGGGATTTGGTCTTCAGTCTCCAATATATAGAAGCTCAAAGTAACAAGATCTGCATTCCATTAAATAATTGTTCCCACATAATATAAATCAAAAAATGCTGCATAAAAATCAAAAACAAAATGACAAATCCAATACCTCTTGTTCAGTAAAAGTAAGCAGAGAGTCACTAAAACACAAAGATCACTCTGGGTCCTTCTATACCAAGCAGCCCGCTGGTTGTTCTATGGGGATCTCTAGAGCCTGGCATCTCTGCAGCTCACTATAAATTCCTCTGTATTGTTCACTGCACAATTACTGTTACCGAGGTGCTTTACAATGGAAAATTCCATCATTCCTACAGTCTCATTTGAACTTGTGTATTGTGCTTCAAAAATACGTATTTCGCAGCATAGTACTATAATGAACAAGCTGTGGTGCAGAGACATTCATTTAGAATGGCAGTCCAATGCACTACTGCAATGGTGGCCATTGCAGCTTCACTACACGTGGTAGTGTCTGTATTTTTAATTTTGCATTAACTCAATGCACGGCATGAATGAGTCCCAAGTACACATTGGGACAGCATACACACAGTGGAGGAGTGCAAGCAAACAGTGCATACTACCACTTTTAAAGGAAATGTTTCCGGATTTCACTACCATTGTCAAAAGGAGGTCTGCAATGGCAGCTTGGAACTTCTCAAGAAAGATTTACTTTGAGGCTGAGTTCACATTAATATTTTAACCACATCCAAAACGTGAGTATGATGGGCTCTCAATGGAGCCAGTTCACACATGTGCGGGATGGTTTTGAAAAGAGTCCTGTGCAATTTTTGGATCCGGTTCGGGTGCGAATTGAGGGAAAAATTGGGCCCTGAATCGCACCTTAAGTGGGGAACAGAAACGCACCGGACTCCAGACTGCAAACCCCAGCTGGACATGTGTGAACACAGCCTAAAGCTGGATACACACTACCCAACTTTTGTGGTTAGATTTTCTTCAGATTTACCTTTTCTATGTAGTGCAAGGGCCTGCCAGATTGCATACAAATTGAAAGTGTTTAGGTTTGACCTCATATTATATGGTTTTGGTAAATCTAAAGGAAAAAGTCTTCAGAAAATCTTATAGAGTGTATGGCCCATTAAGCTTTCCTTATACTTAAAATAAATTATTTATAACCCGGGATTTGAGATTATCGGCTCTCTAGTAAACTTTATGGACTAGGATGATTTATACTCAGACATGGTATCGGCTTTATAATTTAGTTCATCATTTTTATTAGCATTTGTTAATTCTCCCACTGTTTATAACTTGGCTACAATACAATGAGCGCAGTGTAGATATTGTAAATGTTTAGTTCACTATAGCATACGGCACGTGTTAGTGGACCCTGCTAAAAGGTATATGACATTATCGTCCATGCCACTGCATGATGAACGACAATTAATCAGGTTCACATTGATTTAGGAATATTCAAATGTTTCTAATATCAATGTCCAAAAGTTAAATGACAAAATCCCTCAACATAGTCTGCAATCTTTAATTCCTTTAGGCTAGGTTTACACTAGTGCAACTGTGACTTGATCCTATTTTCAGTGCAATTTTGCAGTCCGTTTTTGATGCATTTTTTCATGCAGATGCATTTATTTACCGTCGAAGCAGACTATACAAAACCGTGCCAGAAACGCACTAAAAATGCATGTACATGCATTTTCAGTGCGTTGCCATTGAAGTCTATGGAACACAAAATCTCGCTGCATCGCACCAAAGTAGAGCTGGCACCTTCCCCAAAGTTGCAGCACAGTTGCGTTGTATTGATGTGAAATCAATGTGATTTCTATTGTCATGCAATTCTGTGTGACCCAAGCTACATTTGAAATAGTTTGAACCAGGCCTTACTCCTGAAAGGTTAAAAAGTCTGACAAAGCCGCTACATTTTGGGGTTTATGTCCCCTTTTTTCTAGTTGCTTGAGAAAGGTGGCTGACCTCTTTGAAGTAATGCCACTGCGTGAAACTCTGTCACCATAACAAAACAAAAATAAGATATCCTTTAATCCAGAACATTTGATTTTTGTGGTTCTTACATGGGCATCAGAAACTGTTCTGTACATGGGCAACCTCTAAAAGTGGGGAGACATTAAATGAAGAAACTCGTTAAATAAAAATATTCTCTACACAAACCAACTTTATGTGATACACTGTAACATAGCGCATTATATTCAGGAAACATTTAAATAATCTATAATACAAGTAAATAAATAATGTACAAAAATATACATAGAAGCCAAAGTGGTTAAAGAAAATATTGCCAACCCTTCATACGTGCAGTGCTGAGAATGGATTTATTCATGAGGCAGTATAAGGGAGAAAATAAAATAAAAATAAAAAATTGCCATGCTCGGAAAATACTCGCACGTATGCGTATATGAAAGGTTGAAACATTTTCAGGCACACAAAATAAAAGCGATCTACAAATGTAGAATGAGCACATGATACATCCTCCCATGTATATATATTATATATATTTATAAATATTTATATATGATATAATTTACTATTAGGGCATGCAGTTATAGGGACAGAAGTTACTGTACAATATAATACAAAGTAAAGGGTTGAGGGTATAGGGCTGCAGCTTGTTCAGGACAGGGTAACCATATAAAAAGACACACACACATTTTTTAGCTATATTAATATCCCTTATACCCACAGTGCTTAATATGATCGCAATGTTCCTCCAGCACAGCAGAGGTTAAAAGCTTAGGGCTACACATGGACAAGAAAGTTTGCCAAAAAAAAATCCCTTATGTATCCTAAGGTTGCTATTTTCTGGCAGCAAAAAGCCACAAGGATTTTTGCAATGCATGGAGTAAATACATCCTTTTTTTTTAATGGCAGAGCTACATGCAATTCACTGCATATCAATACATATATACAATGCCTTGCTTGCTCTGTGGAAAGATATACACAAACATACATTCAAAGCATCTGCCCCTTAGCAAATAATAGTTCACCCCTCTTCAAATTCCCCAAGCATATCTGTGCTCTGGAGGTACAAGTTCACAATCCTATACTCTAGCTTAAAGAATTCATTGGCAAGTAAGCAAGTGAAACTGGCCACCAGCAGAATTTCATTTCATAGTTCATTAATCGGGAATTTGGGAATTCTGAAAAGAATCATCGGAAAAATCATTCCACCCTACCATTGACGTAACTAATTTTGTTCGATAGCTTAAAAATTTTTTGTTCCATCTATTTGGATTGAATCCCAGACTTCTTAAACACACTTGTTTTGTGCCTAGCGCGCACATTACAATATGTATGATTTTTATGTACCTTCAGTGTTTGAATTTTCAAACTAGATTCTACTATAGCGAATGCATTAGTGGATTATGGTATTATATCAACTGCTAAGTTACTGTGATGACTCTGAGGTCTAGCTGTGATGGATCACTCAACTAGCTGCGTTACCAGTCACTTTGCTCCTTTTTTCCAGCGCATGAAAAATGCACAGCCATGAGAAATATATTTAGGAGGGGTCAATTCACATCAAAATGTTGTACTGAAAAGTGCCAAAAATACCTGAATGTAGTAGTTTCCTAATGTTTTTCTCACATTAAAGTCTACATCAACTATCAAGAGTCATGGACAACTTGAAAATCACTAATGTCACAGGGAATGACAAAACGCGTTAAACCAATTAGGAAAAAAACACTAAAATGTTCACACTTTTTAAACTCATATGGAATATGCTCTTATGACCTATTCTTATTTATCAAAAGGTAATCCTAAAAAATTGGATTTTTGACATACCGTAAAATTCTTTTCTCTTAAAGTGGAAGTAAACCCATCGATTAACAGTTTCCAAAAAGCAGTTATATTCCCGACATGCCGGAAATGCTAGCTGTCACATTGGTTGTGCTCTCAACCAAACTGTCAAACCATCCAATGGCTGGTGTAATAACTGATTACATGTGCAGCATCATGGCAGGTGAAGATTAAACAGAGGCCAAGATGGCAGCTCCCTTGACTGAAAACGATAGGAGGGTTTACTTCCACTTTAAGTTAATTGACGGACGCAGTTCTCTGATCCATATCAGTAGGGTTATACTGCCTCCTACTCCTGTAGGGGGCAGTATAACCCTACTGATATGGATCAGAGAACTGCGTCCATCAATGAACGATAGAGAAATAATGATTGGTGACCTTCCACTGCATAGGCTCTTCTATTTTACCTACTACTACTCAACTGGTCATTTACAAGATAATTTTTGTAGGTAGAGCAGGAAAAATGCACACCCTCAGTTTGTATGCAAAGGTAAAAGTACACATTTCACAACTGCACCAGTTTTTACTAGCTCAGATTTGTTTCAAGCTTGAGAAATTCAGACTGAGCATATGATGAAGACATAAAAAGCGGATAACTAAATTACAATCTCACGTCAAAACAATTAGTAGATGCTTGGGAACAGATAGCTGCAATTCTTCATTTATGAGCAGTCCTGTTCACTTTTGAGCTCTACTCTGCCTGCCCATCAGTCTTTAAATGTGATGTGCAGCCTCACCGACCAATAGGGAAGCTTAAGAGGTAAAGCATGGTCCACTTCCCCCAAAAAGTGAAATAAGCGATACTAAAACACACTGTGTAATTGACATTGTCCCTTCTATTTCTGTATATAGATAATGGCACTGTGATTATTTTATTATAAAAAAAAAAATCGAAGTACCTTTTTCCTAATCGATATAGAGCTGTCACATGACCCAGATCTTTCCCAGCCTGTCTGAGGGGAGGCATTAGCAGGAGGAGCTTCTAGTCCTCTGCTGCTGATCACGTAAAAAAAACGGCTTTGGATTACAGAGTAAAAATAAATAAATATGATCAATAAACTGTTTTAAATTGGCATACAAAAATATATTTGAAATCAAATCTTTATTATTTTGTGGCAATAACACGGTGTGGGCAGATTTCTGAAGACGCCCCTCAAGCCTGTCTTCGAATAAGAGGGAGGTGAAGCCACCATTAATCTACATGTAATATACCACCCCCGTTAGTGGGCATAGAGGAGGAGGGAGGAGCTGGTTAGTGGGCATAGAGGAGGAGGGAGGAAGTGGGCTGTAATTTACATCTGTGTATACACCCCCATGTGTGACTCTCTAGTCATGTGGGCTGCATAGAAACTCACTGAACACTGAGCATGTGCACAGTCCTTAGCTGAACTGGGGACATGAAGAAAAGTTGGTGAAATGTAAAGTGTCATTAAACCCACATCATAAAAAAAAAACTATCACTAAATGGTGTATTACATGCTGTTCATACTAGGTCACTATGAGATTCGTTTTTTTTTTTATTCTGCAAAAAAACTGGTTGAACCAGGTTTTTTGTAGCATACAGAAAACGAATCTCAGTAACCGAGTATGAACAGCATGTAATACACCATATAGTGATAGCTTTTTATGATGTCGGTTTAGTGACACTTTACATTTTCTGTTTTTTCTACTTTGTTTGCCATGTGGTTTTCACCAAAATAAAACCTCCGCTTTTGCATTTTTGCACAATATGCTCAGCTTGAATTGTCTAAGTTATGACCAGTTTACCTCAAGGTACAATCTTGAGAAAACTTCCCTTTGAGGGAAAAAAACTTCAGCTACTAGTGCTTTTATGGTGATGGATAATATATTATATATATATATATATATATATATATATATATATATATATATATATATATATATATATATATATATATATAGATCTTCCTATTTCCAGCATTGAAATGAATGCTCAAATATTTATGTGCAGACAAGGACTATCACACAATGGTCATCCTTTGGTCAAACCGTCAAACCCCCTTTTGTTACCAGGTCTGTAGAATTAACATTTTTGCAAACAGCACTATCAGGTCATGGGAGATGATCCTTTTTAAATCGGCAGTCAATGGAGGAGATAGCTAGAGAAGACTGGGCATCGATGGCAGTAATGTATATTCAAATCACAAAAAAAAAACTAAAAAAAATAAAAATAAAACTAATATATTTTTAAAATTATCCTGCAGTGAACCACAATCAAGAGATATACATAATGTTATAAATGTTGGGGGTCGGGAATTCTGCAAACGCAAACAGCTTAAAAAGACCAGGGAAATTTAAAAAAATATCCAAAACTGCAAGGGTTTAAAATCAATTTTTGTTTAGGGGAACACTCAAAAAATGTTTTACTAACTTATCCCACACACTCTTGGAAGCGGGCACCTTCCTCTTTCTTATGACACTATGGGGTTGATTTACTAAAACTGGAGTGCGCAAAATCTGATGCAGCTGTGCATGGTAGCAAAGCAGCTTCTAATTTCAGTTTGTTACATTAGGCTTTGAAAAAACCTGGAAGCTGATTGGTTCTATGCAGAGCTGCACCAGATTTTGCACTCTTCAGTTTTAGTAAATCCACCCCATGGGTAGGCCCTCGACAGCTTCACTTATAATGCAAGCCTGCTGGTTATGACCTCAGAGTGCAATCAACTGACAGAGAGAAGCGGATTCGGGGGACCAGTTGCAAGGAGAGGAGGAACCTGCAGCAAGGGGGGATAAGGCAAGTCAGTTTTTTTTTATTTTTTTTAATGTTTCCCTACACATAAAAAAACACAACATTACCCCTTGCAGTGCTGGATGAGCTCCACATTATGAGTAGTTGTTAAACTTCCCCAGAGTTACGCTTTAAAAGAAATCTGTTCTAGAAGTAATACAAGGCCACAATTGTTGATCGGTCTTACTGCAGATCAGGCAAGTCAAAAGTCATAACAGACATACAAGTTCAAAGTCAGTAAACCAAGAACTGAAGAAAAACCTGACTATCGTCTGACGAGAAAGTCTGCAATTGCAACCTCCATACTTTCTTAAATGAGGTTTCCAGCTTTAGATTTTAGTTAATTTTACATCTCTTGAGGGAATCGGTGGTGAGATATCAGCACCAGAGTATTTCCACTATGGTTCAACTGCCACAACCATTAGGCCAAATAATGGTGTCATACTGGGTAACCATGAAGATTACCTGTAATATGTTTAGTCTTGTGGAAAGGGCTGGAAACTGTTGCAGAAGAATTCAGCAGAGATATAAGAAACCTTAAAGGTCATTCTTTTCAAGTTTTGGGTGGAGCCAACATTCAAATGGGGTAGGGATGATCATTTTTGCAAGAATTATATCCTACATCAGAAATTTAAATTGCATATTTACCTTTTGGGCTAATTTAATACCGTGGTGCAATGCATAAACAACTATAGACTGTAATGCAATGCAATATTCATTTTTGTTTTCTAAAGAGAAGCATTTAAAACCATTTCAATTTTAAAACCATTTCAATTGAGCTATTGGTGTATAAAAGCATTCTGCAGCATTTTATTAAATTAGGTCAAACACTTTACTGGGACAATCAAAAGCTGCTTTCTTGGTCAATTCCAGGAGTGCTCAGTAAAGCAGAGATTGTGTGAAATACTGGATGACCATTGGCCTATGGATCACTATAGAAAAAAAATATTCTTCATATAGCTTCCACATTGGGAAAGGAAAATGAAATGCAAAGCTATTTAATCTATGGACCGTAGCTAAATATTCTGTGGCAATACAGGTATGTTAAACTATCTATGAAGACAAGACTTAGTTGAACAACTGGTTGAGAGGCACAACTTGAACGTACCATATTTAAACAAATCAAGTGTTGGTTATGCTTTAGTGATATTGGTCGTATTATTGATTGTGATGCTATCTGCCAACATTTGGAATGTTAGAATAATTTACTGTTTATGAATGATCCACAAAACTTTTTCTACTCTGAACAGGCAGTGCAGCTGCTCTAGCACTGAATCACAACAGCCCCATCCATCTTCCCATTTGGCAAAGAACCAAACAGATTGTCTTCAGTCTCCTCTTATCACCTCCCATGACAAAAAACATGATTCAGAACATTCAAGTCAATCCGCTTAACATAAAGACCAACACTGATTTGGATTTTAAAATATACAATGACATACACAACATGCATTACAAGAGGATAAATTACTGCTGCAGATGAGGCCAAGCCTGGTTACTATCTGCTCAGTTTATTGGAAACTTTGCTCTCCCGCACAGAGGGCTTTCCCCGGCTGGTTTTGCTGCCTGTTGAATGATGACCACTACCTGATCCCTTGGATAGGTTTTTACTTTGTTTACTACAGCAGTGGTCTTGTTGACAGGACCTTCTTGAAGAAGAAGAGCCAGATAGGCTGGGCGGTGATTTGCTTCGGCCTACATAAGAATTTGAGCTTTTGGGCTCATGGTGGTGGGGTCGTCCAATCCTTGAAGAGGAAGAACTGTTGGTTCTTGGTAAAGATGAACTGCGTGGAGAACCACTTGGGCTGCGTCGGGGAACGACAGGGCTCTTGGGAGGCGTTTTTGGACTATGAGGTGAACCAGGGCTTTTAGACTGGGAGGAACTACGGGGCTTCTGGGATCCATTTTGAATTATCTTAGCAAGTCTCGAGAGCAGGTCTGAGTCAGAGTTTCCACTTCCCAAAACCTTGTATCGGCGAATCCTGCAAGAAGACAAAGACAAACCAAAATTTTGAGCACTTCTTTAGAAATAGAAAATTACTACCAATGTATGCAGTTTATATTGCTTAATTATGAAAGATGATAGAAGACCAATACTTTTAATCTCAGTGCATTTATAAGATATCCGCATAATGATTTCTTCTCTTACAGTGAACCTGTGCTTTGCCCAAGCAACAAGTTCACAATAAAGAGGACCCCCACCAGCAACTTGTATTTGCCTTCACTTCCCTCCCCCAGCACTCCTTTCAACTGCTGGGGGTGAAGAGAAAACAGAAGCAGACAGTGAATTATGTTATCTTCTTTAATATTATCCGTGCTGATTCTCAATAAGAACCACAGGAACTGCAAACCCTTGTCTCACTAAAAACCAACTCTTGTACTTTCTTCCTGCTCAGAGATGCAGGAAACATTAACCCGTTGCCGACCGCCACAAGTACATATACTGCGGCGGTCAGCCCCGGCCAGGCAAAGTGACGTATGGGTACGTAACTAGCCTGTAAGCCAATAGGGGGCGAGCGCGCCCCCGGAGGCGTGCTCCAGCCCCGGCTCGTTCACGGACACCTCCGTGCGTGTGACCGGAGGACCCGATGTCCGCTAATGTAAACAAAGCCGCCTGTCATTCTTCCCGGTGTAAAAGCACAGATCATAAGGTCCTGCTATGTAGGACCATTGATCTGTGCTGTTACATGTAAAGCCACATCCCACAACAGTTAAAAACACGCCCCTAGGGACACACTTAACCCCTCCTTCTCCAATAAAGTTAACCCCTTCCCTGCCAGTGTCATTTTTACAGTAACAGTGCATATGTATAGCACTGATTACTGTAGTAATGTCACTAGTAACCCCAAAAGTGTAAAAAATGTCAGTCAAGGGTCCGATCTGTCCGCCGCAATGTCGCAGTCCCGTAAAAAAATAAATAAATAAAAATCGCAGATCGCCGCCATTACTTGTAAAAAAAACAACAACAAAAATGACAAAAATCTTTCCCTTAGTTAGTAAACGCAATAACTTTTGCGCAAACCAATCAAAATACGCTTATTGTGATTTTTTTTACCAAACATATGTAGCAGAAAACAAATTGGCCAAAAATGTTAAAAAAAAATTTGAGTTTTACATTTTTTTGGGGAATTTCATATAAAAAAAATGTGAAAAATATTATTTTTGTAAAATTGTCGCTCTTTTTTTTTGTTTATAGCGCATGATCAAAAAATCGCACAGGTGATCAAATACCACCAAAAGAAAGCTATGTTTGTGGGAAAAAAAGGAGGTCAATTTTGTTAAGGTACAGCGTCGCACGACCACGCAATTGTACGTTAAAGTCACGCAGTGCCGAATCGAAAAATAGGCCCTGGTCAGGAAGGGGGTAAAATCTTCCGGGGCTTAAGTGGTTAAAGTGTTACTAAACCCAGAACCCTGCATTCACTATATCTGTCTTCCACAGTACACAGAACATGGAAATGCAATCATTTTAGTAAATATAAACTGCTAAACACCCAGACAGTCTCTCTAGACAGTACTGATTGGCCCTGCATTCACTATATGTGTCTTACACAGTACACAGAACATAGAAATGCAATAATTTTTAGTAAATGTAAACTGCTAAACACTCAGAACGTCTGTCTAGACAGTGCTGATTGGCCCTGTGCTGATCACATGCACTCTCCTAATAAAAAAAAAAGAAAAACCTTTAGCAATACACACCAAACTGAGCATGTGAGGCCTGACTCCAAAGGCAATGTCTTATCTGGTCACAGTAGTGATAACTATAGCGCTTGCAGTGTCCCCTAATGGGAGAATTTTATATATTTCACAATAGTGCTTAATATGGATAAATGGTGATATTATCAAATAAATAATTAATTAAATACACTGATAAATAAACAATTAATAAATAAGTGGATAAATAAATAAACCACTGGTGATTATAATCCTTCACAGTGTGCAGTGAAAAAAACTTTCAAATTGGTAAAAAATAAATGTATCATGTAGTTCTAAACACAATTCATATAATAATAAAGTGCTGGTGCTCCTTGCTGGATTCCTTAGTGCTTCCTTCACCGTGAGTAAATGAATGAAATGCCCACTCACCGAAAGCTGTGGGTTTTATATGTCATATGACACTAAAACCGTCTGTGCTTGTTAAGAGATCCTGCCCGGATCGAATGGATCTCCCTGGGTCTTTACAGCCACTACGGGTATTTCTTCTACCTCGGGTAGTCTCCTTCAGCCACGATCCCAGCCTTGGAATGTGCCCTTCCTGCAAAGTCCCCTCCAATCACAACCGTGATGAGGAAATAAAAAGCGGATAGTGTGGTATTGTTTCCAATATATTTATTCACACACCCCATGCATAGCAAAGGTAAAATCCATAAAATTTCCAGCAGGTGATAAAGGTGCTCATCCAAAGTTCAAAAAATTGTAACAGCAAATGTGAGGTAACCGTGTTCAAAACCAAACAGACAGGCAAACAAATAGGACCGTCATATGTTCGGCACAAAGAGTGGAGAGCGGTATTTCCGGTATGCGTTCCACTCGAGTGCGTATGACGTCACCACGTGCGTTCCACCTAACGCGTTTCGTCATTGGCTAGACGTTTTCAGAGGTGTCATTGGCTGACCTCTGAAAACGTCTAGCCAATGACGAAACGCGTTAGGTGGAACGCACGTGGTGACGTCATACGCACTCGAGTGGAACGCATACCGGAAATACCGCTCTCCACTCTTTGTGCCGAACATATGACGGTCCTATTTGTTTGCCTGTCTGTTTGGTTTTGAACACGGTTACCTCACATTTGCTGTTACAATTTTTTGAACTTTGGATGAGCACCTTTATCACCTGCTGGAAATTTTATGGATTTTACCTTTGCTATGCATGGGGTGTGTGAATAAATATATTGGAAACAATACCACACTATCCGCTTTTTATTTCCTCATCACGGTTGTGATTGGAGGGGACTTTGCAGGAAGGGCACATTCCAAGGCTGGGATCGTGGCTGAAGGAGACTACCCGAGGTAGAAGAAATACCCGTAGTGGCTGTAAAGACCCAGGGAGATCCATTCGATCCGGGCAGGATCTCTTAACAAGCACAGACGGTTTTAGTGTCATATGACATATAAAACCCACAGCTTTCGGTGAGTGGGCATTTCATTCATTTACTCACGGTGAAGGAAGCACTAAGGAATCCAGCAAGGAGCACCAGCACTTTATTATTATATGAATTGTGTTTAGAACTACATGATAAATTTATTTTTTACCAATTTGAAAGTTTTTTTCACTGCACACTGTGAAGGATTATAATCACCAGTGGTTTATTTATTTATCCACTTATTTATTAATTGTTTATTTATCAGTGTATTTAATTAATTATTTATTTGATAATATCACCATTTATCCATATTAAGCACTATTGTGAAATATATAAAATTCTCCCATTAGGGGACACTGCAAGCGCTATAGTTATCACTACTGTGATCACTTTTTTTCATCACCAGCACCCGCACCTTACATAGCAGCTGCAACATATTAATTAAATTATTTTATTTATTGATTTTAATCATTAATCACTTTATTTAATCCACTTATTATCATACAATTAGTAAACCAGGTCCTGTTAATTATCTCCCTGGCGCGCTAATATATACAATTCGTATATATTTTTTGTACAATGTCTTATCTGGCCTTATCTGGACACGTTATGGAGTCAGTGGAAGAAGAGGACCTGCGCATACAAGATCAAGCAGGCTCATAACACAATGCTGAGGATTGACCCCTTAAGTTCCACAGTGAGCATAACAACCGTGCTTTACTGCATATACAGATTATTTTACGTTTGTGGGTTTAGTAACACTTTAAAGGTGGTACCTGGTTAAATACACTGAAGTGTTCCTATAACTTTTATGTATGCTACATAAATTAAATAGATTAATGTAAATTACATAAAAAAAAAAACAGAGTGGAGCCCCCTCAAAATGTCCAATGAAGCTGTGAAGAACTGAACTCAAGAGCACACAATTTTCTACTGGAATGTCCAAGGGCACAAGAAACCGGTAAGCGATTTAACATACCTAGCATCTGAAAATTTGAAACATAGGCTTTAGACAGACAAGCTTTTTAAATGTAAAAATTATGAAATTGACCATGTAGATTTTACATTCAACAACATCATTGAAAACTGAAAAAACATCAGTGTTTCACATTGTTCTTACCGCGCCTCCACTCCAGGCCGTGTGGGTGGCTTTCCAGGTGGCGGTCTGGGAAGGAACGGAGTTGGAGGAGCACTGCTGATCTGATCATTACTAGTCCAGGACACAGGACGAGGAATTTTGCTCTTTCTTGATTGAAGATTGTGAGATGCAACACTGCCATCATCCGACTGCCTGACGTTAGAGTCTGAGACTGTTCTAGGAATAAAGAAAACTTCTTTTTCGGGTAAACCTATAGCTGGTGGTGAGGTTTTCTCTTCCAGTGACTTGTCAGAGGCACTTGAGAAGTCACCAAGTAATGACTTCTGTCGTTTTTCCATTAAGAGTCGGACAAGGTCTGTCTGATGAGCTTTTTTCAGTAGAAGCTTTTCCTTAGCAGAGATTGGAGAAGATGATTCTGAAGCAGAGTCAACCTCCGGAGCCAGTACAGGAATTCGGCTATGTCTGGTGGGAAGGGAGGACTTTGTGTGATCCTTTCTAAATTGTGGAGAGCTATCACTTAGGTCAAGTTGCTCTCCATTTTTTAGATCCGTTTGATCTTTATCCCTCTCTTGTTCAAGTAACATGGACAAGCTTGTCTTGTGGTCAAGGAAGCCATTAGCAGCAGCATTATTCTGTTCTTCATGAAAACCATTTTGCTGAACCTCCAGAAAGTCCCCTCCAACCGTAAAGTCAACCTTTTGCTGATCTGATACTTCTTCAGGTTTCACAGCTTGAGAATCTATATGTCCATTTGGCACTGGCTGGAAAGTCCTAGCCTCATTAAGTTGATTAACATCGAACACAGCACCCTCAGGGGATTTGCACTGCTCAGGGGAAAGTCCAAGTGGATGGAAGCCTTTGTTTTGCTCCCGCTTACCTTCAAGGAAACCAAGTAGAGAATTTGACGGAGACTGTACTGGAGTATCTAAACCTTTCTTCTGACTTATTTGGTCATTCTTATTAACAAAGTCTTTATGGCCTGAGTCTAGGGATTTGACACATGCGTTTTCCTGGTTTGTTTTGTCTAAATCTAGTGCCAGGTTTATTTTGTTTCCCGGAGAAGTAGCAAGGTCTTCTGATGCACCATATCCTAGGGGATTTTCCTGTGGTGAAAACAGCTCTAAGACATGGGTGTCTCGATCTCGCTTCTCTACATGAGGTCCACATAGAAAGCTTTCTGAAGCTGACTGTGTAGATGTAACCGAAGGCCGAGGAATGGTCATCTACAGGAAGAGAATTCAAATATGGATACACAAAGCAAGTTAACACAAGTGATTGTTAGAAGACATTTTTAAAACTATACTTTAACTTTTTTTTTAATCTTCCTCTCTCTGCAAAGGTAACTTACTAACAGTGTAAAAGTGATCACTGATTTCCATACTACTGCTGACAACAAAACCTACAGATTCAAAAGCTCACTGTTTTTGGCCACGGGTACCAAAAAATTAAATTACAGGGGTTTTTTTTAACCCTTTGTGCACACGTTAGGTCATAAATGTGCAAATGGGTAAGTTCATAAGGGAACACTGCAGGGTTCCCACTTGGTTATGTCCCTTGGTTAGACGCTGGTATTATTTGAATTATTGTAAGCAAACCAATGAATCGCAGAAGCTCTTCACTTTATTTAAAGCGGAGTTCCACCCTAATTTTAAACTTTAGTTATTCCAGCAGTGATCGGTATATGATAAATAAGAATTGGGCAATAAGAATTTTTTTTGGGGTCCCTTACCTTATTTTAAGAGGATAGTTTGTTCTACTTCCTCCTTCTGTGGCCGCGGCCCCAGGCGTCACTTCCGGCTTTGCATTGCGTCCTGGGAGATGTTTGTCATCAATCCCAGAAGGCAAAGGGCATCGCCGGCTGCTCCTCTCATGCACTGGAATCAGGAAGAAGGACACAGCGGCTTCAGATACCCACAATGGAGATGGCCGCGTTGAAAGCGTTTTTATAAGTAAGAATTTGTATACCATAAAATACTGTACTAGTTAGAAATCTGAAAATAGTGGTAATGTACATCGTTATATATTAGTATTTAAGGGGCATTGTTAATTTAAAAAAAGTATTTTCGGCTGGAACTCTGCTTTAATAACACTTTCTAAGTTACAGTGTTAGAGCTGCTGCTCCCAATGTGACACCTGTGCGAGTGCATGGGTGCGTTCAGGGGCGTGCACCCTCTCCCGCATCAATGTCACATTGGGAGCAGCAGCTGTGTCCGTGCAGCCACTGCACCCCAATTGACAACTATGGGACTGCCAGCATGGGGATGAATGCAACACCTGTGCTGTTAAACACGCCCCCTACACGGGGCAAGGATTTACCAGCCTGTGTTAACGAGGCTTTAAACTTCGCTAAAGACATTCAAAAGGGGTGGATAAAATAAGTCTTCAGGTGTCAATAAACCAACTTTAATATCTTGATAGAAAACTACAGCTAGCCCCCACCCTCCCATCCTTACCAGATGCTGTAAAAGGATTTAAATAAAACTAGATTTATCTTTGCTACTTCCCTGTGAACACTACTTAGTAAAGCAGTCTTATATGCAGACATTAAAGCAGAACTCCATGCAAAACTTTTTTGCTAGTTTTGAATGCAATGGAGAAAAGGTTAGCGTCTGTCAGGAGCAGATATATTTACCTTTTCAGAAGAAAGCAAGGTTCCATTCAGTGCTGACCCCCTGTGTAAAGAGCTAGGCATTTAATCTAGTGACATCTGCTAAAAGGTGGGGGTCATGTGACCAAGTGTCTAGGCCTTTACACATGTTGCAAACACTGGAGCAGCATTCTCTCCTGAAAAAGTATGCATTTACCCATCAGAGGAATTTTGGTAATACAGCTTTTATGCAAACACCTGAATGTGGGTCTGTTTTAGGGTCTCTGTAGAGAGCAGGGCCTTGGTTTGCATCAGAATGCATCTCTCCCTGTACAAGTCTACAGAAATATAAAAACAGCTTGAAGCAGGCCAGGAACAAAGCAACTAAAGGACAAATGCACCGGTCAATGAATTCTGAAAAATTTAGAAGCATCTCAAACTGTGAAAATGTTAAGAGAAATCTTCATGTGCCCATCCACACAAGCCTAATGCCGTCATGACAAGCTCATATAGAGACAGACATCGTCATCAGACAAATAACAGGGAGTGACAACAAAGAGATGCATGCATCCAACACACATTGAAATGACGGATG
The DNA here is from genome assembly GCF_965119305.1 of Pelophylax lessonae. NCBI lineage: Eukaryota > Metazoa > Chordata > Amphibia > Anura > Ranidae > Pelophylax > Pelophylax lessonae. The sequence continues at coordinate 132,327,992 of NC_138780.1, forward strand.
CTGGATGCATGAATGGTAAATATTAAAACTGTATTTTAAAGTGTTGTTGATGACAGTGTCTCTTTAAGGGCTTGTGTTGCCGGACTTTAGGCCTTGTGTCAATGGGAACATTTTTTTTGTCTCTTTCAGGCCTCATGCAGACTGGACATTTTTTTCAGCTGCTCCTAGGGAAATCTGTTTTTTTTTTTTTTTCCTGCCTCCAAACACTCCTACATGTTAGCCTATGTGTCCATGCACATATAGGCTTTATAGAGGGGCTTAGAGGCAGGAAAAAAGAAAAAAAGAAAAAAAAACACTGACATTGCGTCCAGGAGCAGCGGCGTTTTGGCAGAAAAAAAGCTTGACACATGTAAATGCATGCTAATGGTAGGCGTGTTTAGCATTGAGTGTTAAAGGAGTTGAGGCATTCTATAAAAAAACCTTCTGTGTGTAGCAGACCCCCCCCCCCCAGTAACTCCTAATACCTACCTGAGCCCTATCTCTCTCCAGCGATGTCCACAAGCCCCTTGGCTGTCCGGGACTCTCTCTCCTGACTGGCTGAGACACAACCACGGCGCCGTTGGCTCCTGCGGCTGTCAAAGTCAGTTAGCCATTCAGGACAGAGAGGGGGCGGGGCCGAATGGCAGCTCCGTGTCTGAATGGGCACATGGAGCTGCAGCTCGGATCGGGTGCCCCCCCACAGCAAGCTGCTTGCTGTGGGGGCACTTGATGGTAGGGAGGGGCCAGAAGGAGCAATAAGGGACATGAGAAAAGGAGGATTCTGGCTGCTCTGTGCAAAACCAACTGCACAGAGGAGGCAAGTATACCATGTTTGTGATTTAAAAAAAAAAAAAAAAAAGGGGGACTTTACAAATCACTTTAATTTATTTAAATGGCCAGAATATGAATTAAATCCCAAATTCTAAAACATGTTAAACACATTTACAAATTTCAAGTGTTTTTTCTGCCAAAATGCTTCTGCCAGCAGGAATGGAGAGAGAAACATCCAGTGTTCATGAAGCCTCAGTGACCACTCTAGGCATTATAATCAGGCTTTGGAAAGTTAACAAAAGCAATAAAGGGCTTCTGGCTGATTAGGAATTGTTTACGCATACCATCCTAGCCAACCAGTAAATTTTTCGTGCTCTAAGTGAAGGCAGGTTAAAATGGGAAAGGAAAAGGCTGACTGGCTTCTATCCAGCCACAATTCATAAGGCCCACTGACTTTTCAATAGTTATGGCAAGGTCACCGTTTTAAAGTAAGGCTGGGTTCACACTGGTATTTAAAGCAGGCTGTTGAGTCAGAAGGCGTTTGAAGCCTTTTAAGGCCTCCCATTTAAGTCTATGGTAATGTGCTGCAACCACACTGGCATATACGGTGGCGGTGCATTTGCAGCGTGGTTGCGGCACCTTCGTACAAGAGAATTTTAGCTGGTCGATAAAGGAGCGGGCCCGGGAGCCGGACGCAGCATCCTTAACTGATGAGCTGATAGCAAAAAAAAAAAAGGCGTGAGGTCCCCCCCCCCCCCCAGGTTATACCAGGCCCTTCTGGTCTGGTATAGACTGGGGGGGGAACCACACGCCGAAAAAAAAAAAAAACTGGGTGGTGGGATTCCCACCCTTCTCCAAGACCATACCAGACCCTTCGGTCTGATATGGATTTTGAGAGAAACCCCACGTCAAAAAAAAAAAGAAAGAAAAAAAAAAAAACACTGCGTGGGGTCCCACCCAAGATCCATAGCATTGCCTGGCAGGTCAGGAAAGAGAGGGGGAGGGGGGAAAGAGGTTCTTTGGGGCGAGGGGGGCCCTGCGCCCCCCACACTAAAGCACCTTATCCCTATGTTGATGGGGACAAGAGCCTCTTCCTGAACACCCTGGCCGGTGGTTGTGGGGGTCTGCGGGCAGGGGGCTTATCGGAATCTGGAAGCCCTCTTTAACAAGGGGGCCCCCAGATCCCGGGCCCCCCCCTCCTTATGTGAATGAGTATGGGGTACATTGTATCCCTACCCATTCACCCCAAAAAAATAAGTGTAGTGTAATGCTACAAAAAACAAAGACTGTTTTTGACAAGTCCCTTATTATCTGAAGAATTTCCCCTGTCGTAGCTCCAACGATGACTTCTTCTGAGGTCTTCTTCCTCCGATCTTCTTCTTATGAGGTCTTCTCCCTCCGCTGTCTTCTCCTTCCGGTGATGTCTTCTCCCTCCGTCGATGTAGTCAGTCTTCTTCTTCTGCCACTGCCGCCAACAAGTTCAAAGTAAAAAAAAATACGGTCCTGCTCCGATAATCACTCCTGCTGTTATGCCAGCTAAGCCGGCAGCCAGCTCTTATACAACGATGAGGCGTGCAGAAGAAGATAATGACGACAATGACACTGACTGAGTGAGTAAATATCACCGGAAGGAGACAGGAGACATTCTTCAATAAAGGACTTGTCAAAAACCCTCTTTGTTTTTTGTAACATTACTTTTTTTACTTTTTTCTTTTTTTTTGGGTAGTGGTACAATGCACCCTATACTTATTCACATAGGGGGGCCTGCAGACCCCCCACAACCACCGGCCAGGGTTGTCAGGAAGAGGCCCTTGTCCCCATCAACATGGGGACGAGGTGCTTTGGGGTGAAGGGCACAAAGCCCCCCCCCCGCACCAAAGCGCCCACCCCCCATGTTGAGGGCATGTGTCCTGGTATGGTCCATTAGGGGGAGGGGCGATCACTTGTCCCCCCTCCCCTTTTCTGACCTGCGGTGTTGCATGCTTGGATATGGATCTGGTATGGATTTGGGGGGAATCCAAGGGCTTTTTTTTTTTTTTTCTCATTTTTTTGGCCTAGGGTTTCCCGTGAAAATCCATATCAGACCAAAGTGTCTGGTATGGTCTTGGGGGACACTCCACGCTGTTTTTAAAAAAAAAATTGGCCTGGTATGGACTGGTGTGTGTGGGAGGGGTGTTTTTGGCTTTTTTTAACCAGCATTTGTTCTTCTCTCTCAGCTGTCAGCAGGAAACCCGCTGACAGCTGACTCTTCGGTTGCTAAGGATGAGGTGACTGGCTTCCCAGCCCGCTCCTTAGCAACTAGTTATTGTAGGCAATTGTGGTGCGGTTTTAACAAGCCAAAAGCGTTTGTCAACATCGCCGCAAACGTACATAGGGCATTTGGGGGAAGAGTTTTTAATGTTCACTAAAAACTTAACCACACCTATTAACGTGCATTAACGCTATTGGAGCGATTGATAAGCGTCAGTATTTTAAGCAAGTGTGAACGAGCCCTAAGGGAGGGCTTTGACCAATTTTTGCCACCTGTGTCCTATTGGGGAGATTTCTCTTTACTGCCTCTCCCATAGCCAAACAGGAAATTGCGAGAAAATCCCTCAAAAGTGAGGGAATCCCAGGGTGTTACAAGGGTCACCGGAACTAGTGCCCCCATTGGAAGATTTCCCCTATATTACTGTTGTAATGTCAACCCAACATTTGGGATTTTCTTTTACTGTCACTTTTGAGGAGTACGGTAAACATAAGGTGAATATCCCTAAGGGAGCACAGACAGCAATAAAAACTGACAGGGGTTCTAACCCCTCCCACTCTGTTCAAAACTAAAAAAGAAAAAAAGTTTTGACTTAGTTACACATTAATTTTAACAGATTCTTCTGTAGTGGTAACAAGCACCTCAGACACTTAGCATGTACTTGTTACTGCTCAACAGATACCACTACACTACTGGAGCTTTTCCACTGCATGGAACGGATCAGTTTGGCTCGATTTGGCGCTTTTCCACTGCATGGTACGTGTTAGAGCGGTTCGGTACGGTTTGGTATGGCAGCGCTTTTCCACTACATGGTACGGCTCGCTAAAACAGTACCAACTCGGTTGTGGTTCCAAGCGTTACTTACCTATACCATATCCCACAATCCTTTGCATGCAGCCTTGATTGTTTGTCACTACTAGCCAATGATTGGTCAGAGAATCGTAATCCCACCCACTTACTACTTTAGTGGAAAAGCAAACCGAGCCGACTAGAGCCTATACAGTGGCGAAATGTGCCAACTCGTACCGCGCAGTGGAAAAGCAAACCGAGCCGAGCAGGGCCAAGCAGTGCCGAGCCGGTACTTGCAGTGGAAAAGTGCCAGTACCTGACTGCATCAGGTACTAATAAAAGCAGTCATCGACTGTAAATGTTCTGCTGCACCTGGGAGATATACCTTTGTATGTGTACAAGATTCTCCAGGACAAGGCGATAATTACAATGGATTTTATTTCTACTTCTTTTCTGGCAACAATTATCCCATTAAACGTTTGCAAAATGCATCCGTTTCTTAATTTTTCTTCACAAATGTTCTCATTGGCAACCTAACTTCCCAGGCCCACATAGAGGCAGTTTTCTCAGGTTGGAAAGCTAGGTTTGTAGAGTTTTATATAAAGTAATGGCTTCACCTTACACTCTGGGATAGGTAATGCAAAACTCTTTAAAAATAGGAGAATGGGACAGAATGGTTGGCGTTAGTGTAAGATTGGCGTTAGTGTGCGAAAAAAGGTATGGTCTGTAAGTATCTGAAAATCTTAGTTCTAGGTATAGCACTATCAAGACTGAATAGGCTGGATTCAATGTCCAGTGCGAATTGTATTCCTGTTTTGACTGCATATAAAAAAAAAGCATTTGATTGGCGGCTCAGGAGTGTTTTTGATGCGAATTTGCAAGGCTCAAGACCTAATTTTTTTCCACAGCTGCGAATACAGTGCTGGCCAATACATATTAGATAAAAGCTGTCAACTCCTGTAAGTGGAGAGAAATCTGTACTGAATCCTGAACACAACTAAACACGTGTGATTCAGAAGCGTTAGCATAGAAGTCAGTGAGCCTGGAATTTGCACCTGAACTACACCGCAGTGCTCAGAAAACGCACAGGATCCTTTTTAAATTTGCGGTTCAAAATGCATCCAATTCGCATAGATGTGAACTGAGCCTAAATTATGTGTTGTACTTTTCAAGATTATGCACGTTTCATAAACACATTGCTCGTGAAAGTACCAGAATAACAGCACATTTTCTAGCAGTAACAAACATGGCACCATTGTATCACCATCACAACCCTAAACCACAATGAATAGGAACCAAAATAATTGCTCAAAAACCTTTACGTACTGCAATGAAGCACCAGATGGAACAGCAAGCTAAGCGAGCTACAGGAGGCAAAGCATGCAGTTTGCAGCATTGAACACACAACATGAAAACTTTGAAGGGGGACAAAGGGAAGATTTTCTCATGCAACCTAAGAATCAAGTAGCTAGATTCTGTGCCTGTTACAAAGCTGTTTTTGGTAGTGAATGGGTCTTACTAACAGGAAAGACTTCTAGAAAGAAAACTTTCTGTTCCAATAGGCAGAAATTAGTAGCTCTATAAAAAGGAAAAAAAAAAGGGGGGGGGGGGATTGTAAAATACTGCATTTGATTAAATTCTAGATTACTTTCTTTTTACTCCACTGCATGTACATGCTATTTAACTTAATATCCAACAATCCAACTAAGCAATCATTGTAACAGTAATCTACTCAAAGCAGAGTTCCCTACTGTCTAGTGAATTTGACTAGTGTTTCTTAAAAAGTCCATCCTCCCCAAAATTTCAGATTTTTATTTGAAGCAATGGGCATGGATCTGAAACCCCAGATAATTCTGACAAAACCCAGACTTGTAGGTGGCCTGTGGCTAAAGCAGTGGAGCAATCAGGTATAGGGCTGCTAACCAATCCACCAATCACAATGCTGTTCTTGCCTGTATTTTACAAAAACTAACATGCGATTGGTTCTCACATTCAACTGTGTTAATGGTTGGTACGGCACTGTATGTTAAAAAGCATATGACCCCTATCACTAGTACTCTTAGGCCATTTGGCTTACAGCCTAGGCAATATGCTGTAGTATAAGGCGCTACAACACAGTAAAATCTATTTTTGCAAAATGGGACAATACAACGTATTCATTTCAAATAAAATATTTTCTCTCCTCCATGTGGAGCTTTAAGATTTAATTTGGGGACAAACATGTTTTACTGTTATTATTGAGGACATAAACCACTAAACATGGAGAGACACAAGACGACTGACTTATGGACGTAAGTAATTCACCTGGGATTTTGATATTCGAATTACAGAGGGGTACTTTGTGCCACTATGGGGAGTGACGGGAAGCTTCCTGCGGCCGGCAGAACGGGAGGAGGAAGAGTAGCTCTCAGCTGACTGACTCTTGGGGATGACAACCTCTCTCTTGGGTGGAGATTCTGTGCGACCCAACTGGGATGTTATTGGGCTTGTGAAGCGCATGGGACTGCAGGGAGGTCTTGAGGTAGAGGAAAACGGGATGTGGGAAGCACCAAGCTGTGAATATGCCATGAGGGGGAGGAAAAAAACACAAATAAATAATGCTTGCAAATCTCATGACCTGTAGCTCAAGTCATGGATGTAGGGCTTTGTCTGCATTTTCCTCATAGAAGCTCCATTGATTAAGATAAATGCATGAAATCCAAGCATTTTTAAGCATGAGCAAAAACAAATGTTAAGCCTGTGACCATCAGGACACAAAAACTTCAAACCTTTGCAATCGTTCAAAAACATGAAACTGCCTAATCATCACCAATTCATTCTATTGTCTTTATAAGTTTGGATAGAATTGGGAAAGGTTAGATCTCATCAGGCTTTATTGCTACCTGGGGCTCCATTATAGAGAATCCCCCTCACCTTTGGTTATGGGGACAACCTTTTACCAGATGGTAAGTAAGGGACAATCTGTACCAGGAAAACTTAAAGATTTCTTACTTATGTGTTTCAGTTTTTTCCCTCACTTCCTGTCCTAGGGACAACCTTTTTACCAGACAGGAAGTGAAGAAATATCTCCAAAGAAGCATCCAACTACAATAAATCCTAATTCTTCCCCACTCTATCAAAAACAAACTAAAGTTTATGGCATTAAATATTATAAACAGAAGCTACTAAACTTCTTTAATTGGATTCACAGTTTCTATTTACAACTCCATAACGCTTTCTGGAGTGAAATTAAATGATTCACGATCTTTAAAAAAAAAAAAAAAAATGTAAAAATCAGTATCTGTACTTCTAGAAATTTCACAAATAGGGTGTCCATTTGTGATAGAATCCAATGCAGTTACTTGATGCAGTATGCCCTGTCTGTGTACAGCCATAAAATCTACTTGCTGTATATTAAAAATAAATCTGATCATATTTTAAATCAAATATGGGACTGACTTTAGTGTTCCTCTACAGCAAAAAAAAAAAAAACAAATATTGCTAGTAAATCACTAAAAAAATACAGTCTGAATGCTGAACAAAAATAAAAACATAATTGAGGGAAAAATTGGTTTATTTTTATTAAAGGTTTCTTACCGGAGTGATTGCTCCTTCTGCCTGAGCCTCCATAGGACTTGTAGGTGTCGCTGGAAGCAGTTGGCCAGCAGCACCTGACATGACATCCAGTTTGTCCATACACACTCCTGAAGAAACAATATCGTCAAGTCCAACCCTTGAATCTGGTTTATTATGACCCTTACTGTCTGTGAAAGAGCTTGGTTTTGGAGGACCATCTTGTGGAGATTCTTCCAGCACCTGAAGCACCTCTGGTTCTTCTTCTGATGGGCTTCCGGTCACTCTCTGGCCGTGATTTCCATTTGAGCCATAATCCTTCAAATCACGCTCTTTGTCCACAATGACCCACTCTTTGGAATCAACCTCCTGCCGGCAGGAGCTCAGATTCACAGCTACAAACCCATTGCTAACAACTCCATCCAAGTGTTCTGGGGAGCTCGCCGATCCAGGCTTGGAACCCTCTGGCACATACTCCTCATCATAATGCCAGACGTGGTCTGCATGCATAGGAGAAGGAGCAACAAGGGTCTTTCGCGGTTGAGAAGGTGAAGGAGAAGAGCCATCACCAACTGGTCCCTCTTTTGAATGTGCCTCCTTCTGAACTTTTTCAGCACTTAAAAAAAAAAACAAATATATTTAAAAAGGAAACAGCTGAGTTTTCTTCACAACAAAAATATGAATTGTTACCCTTGACCATCTAAGCCAGTCAGCTGTGGCAATCAGCCACAACAGAGTAATGCACAGCTAACAAAGCTACTATGGTGGCATTTGGTAAAGGACAACCTCTATCAATTTCAGGAGGCAGCTAAGGTAAAAGTAGAAGACTAATAGTTTGGTTGAAAATCCATATATTGCAGCCAAACTTGAACATTAAATCTGGAGCACTGGTTCAGCAGTTCACTCCCCTCCTTTTTAGACAGTAATCAGGTGAACTAAGAAGCTTGCTTGGCACGTCTCCTGATCCTGGAGGGGAGGTAGTCTCCTGGAGCCTACCCAAAAGCATGGCATACTCACAGATCCATGCTTTCTTGCCACTCCCTCAGAGCACTTGCTCTGTTGCTCTACTGGAGCAGGGCTTTTGAGTTAGAGGAAATATGCCTTCTTCAATGGACAGTGCTAGGGCTAAAAAGCCATTCACCAAACTCAAACATTACCCTGATGGATGTGGATGTAGCCCCTGTCATGTGCCTATCTACAACAGCAACCAAGAGTGGAGCTCACCCAGTATGGGCTCCTGCAGCAAGGAGCCCATGAGAAGCCATAGATCAGTAAATATATTTAGCTGGAGGGTTGAGTGTGGGCCATCAGAAGACACTGTCACTTTTTACTTTTAACTACTAAAAAACATGAAGCTAATGTAAGAATCAAATTGAGCCAAATACAAAATGTATACAATTTCAAAACCTATCATGGTGCAAGAAATGATCATGAAATGTAAATTAACATTAAATAGAACCTACAAACCATTTGAAAATTAAAATACATTTCCTCACTCACTAAAAATGCACATTGGCTTCTAGATTGTACTGACCAGCTTTACACTAAATTCTAAAATGTTTACATTTTTTTTGTAATGTGCAGTGTCCCCCCCCCCTTCAAAAAAAAATACCATTCAATTCAATTAAAAAAAAAAAAAAAAAGACTCATTCAATTGGTGTAAGCTGTCTTTTTAAGTAGATGTAATTGTAATAGTTAGCATGGTAATCTTTGGATTTCATTTACATTAAAGTGGTTGTAAACCAGGCCCGGATTGGCCAATCGGGAGCACCTGGAGAATTCCCGGTGGGCTGGATTGGTCGAGGGCCGTTGTCATTCCTTGGTGAAGAGGAAGTCACTTATTAAACTCACTTCCAGGACATGCTGCGTTCCATGCCTCGGTCCCACTCCAAAAACACGCCCCCGGGCCACTCAGCGCTGCCGATAATTAGCTCGCAGGAGATACACTTCTTGTAGGAGGCGTGGAAGAAGAGATGGCACCCTATCACAGGATGGATCAGAGAGTGATCATGGAGCCGTCAGCCGTGTGGAGAGAATAGCAGGGACAGGAGCTCTGGCCACCCCTCCCTCTGGGGAATTCAGCTGAGGGGCGGGGCTACACATCACTGCCTCGGGTGAGGGAGATGGAGGCTGTAGAGTGCAGAGCCAAGCAGAGTCACCTCGGAGCTAAACCAGCCTGACCTGCAGTGTGTGTAGCAGCAGCTCAGTGTGTGATAATGACAGCAGTTTAAGGTGTTCTGTGTGTCTGTCTAACCACCAGCAGGACTGACTGAGTGTTCCTTCCTTCTTCCCCAGTGCCATTCCCCAGTATAGTGAGTGCCACTATATCAGTGTACAGATATCAGTGTTATCTATAGGGAATAGCACCTAATGAGTTATTCCCTATATATATATATATATATATATATCTCTGATATATGTACACTGAGGGCTTTTCCCTAACACTGACATCTGTACACTTCAGCTGGAAGAATGTCTCTTAGTGCCGGTTCACACATATGCGATGCAGGAACACTGCAAATTCACTGCAGGTTCCCGCATCGCATTCAAATCGCAGGCAGTTCACACTGCGATATGCTAATCGCTGGGGGGTTTCAATACGAAGTTACCGACACCCCCAGATCAGTTCCCATATCGCAGTGTGAACTGTCAGTTCAGACATGAATCGGATCACATAGGTGTGAACACCCATGCAATCCCAATTCTGCTGTGCACCCAAAAAAGGGTCCTGTGCGACATGTGTCCAAATGCGACGCAAATTTAGCCATACAGTCAGTATGGCTGAATTTGCATTGCACAGACGTCACGTGATTTTCAGCGCAGTGCGCTGCGAATCACATGCAATGTCTGTCATCGCACTAATGTGAACCGGGACTAACATTGGTGGTCAAGTAGGGGTGTTGAAAATAATCATATAATCGATACATTGCGATTCAGCCTTAAACGATTCTCCATTAATGCAGGCAACAGCTGAATCACAATTGCATCAATGACATCATTCTGGGGCGCCCCTGTCAGAGTGCTCCCCTCCTTCCTCCTCTTCTTGTGTATGTCACACAGAGCAGCGATCTCCTGCTGTGTCACGGAACCTGGATCTGAATTGTTCTGCAGCGATGTAACAAAGTCCCGCCTCCTAGACCAGCTCCTATAATAGACGGCACACTGATCCAATGCTAGGAAATTGAATCAGTGTGACCTGTATCATAGGAGCCAGTCTAGGAGGTGGAACCATGTTGACAGCAGCCGCCAGGCAATTTAAATTCAAGCTCCGTGACACAGCGAGAGATCTCTGCTCTGTGTGATCCAGGCATTGGTGAGGTTGCATTAGATGGGCACTGATAAGCTGCATTGGATGAGCACTGATAAGGCTGCAATTGATGGGTAATGATAAGCCGCATTTGATGGGCACTAATAAGGCTGCATTTGTTGGCACTTCTGAGGTTGCATTAACGAGCACTAACAGACTGCATTTGATGGGCACTGGTCAGGCTGCATTTGATGGCACTGATAAGCTGCATTTGACGGGCACTAATAAGGCTGCATTTGATGGCACTGGTGAGGCTGCATTTGATGGGCCACTAATAAGGCACTGGGGAGGCTGCATTTGATGGGCACTGATAAACTGCATTTGATGGGCACTGATAAGCTGCATTTGATGCCACTGATTAGCTGCATTTGATGGGGACTAATAAGGCTGCATTTGTTGGCACTGGTGAGGTTGCATTGATGAGCACTAATAAGCTGCATTTGATGGGTACTGATGAGGCTGCATTTGATGGGCACTGATAAGCTACATTTGATGAGCACTGGTGAGGGTTCATTAATGGGCACTAATAAGCTGCATTTGATGGGCACTGATAAGCTACATTTGATGAGCACTGGTGAGGGTTCATTAATGGGCACTAATAAGCTACATTTGATGAGCACTGGTGAGGGTTCATTAATGGGCACTAATAAGCTACATTTGATGAGCACTGGTGAGGGTTCATTAATGGGCACTAATAAGCTACATTTGATGAGCACTGGTGAGGGTTCATTAATGGGCACTGATAAGCTACATTTGATGAGCACTGGTGAGGGTTCATTAATGGGCACTAATAAGCTACATTTGATGAGCACTGGTGAGGATTCATTAATAGGCACTAATAAGCTGCATTTGATGGGCACTGGTGAGGCTGCATTTGATGGGCCACTAATAAGGCACTGGGGAGGCTGCATTTGATGGGCACTAACTGCATTTGATGGGCACTGATCAACTGCATTTGATGGGCACTGATAAGCTCCATTTGATGCCAATGATTAGCTGCATTTGATGGGGACTAATAAGGCTGCATTTGTTGGCACTGGTGAGGTTGCATTGATGAGAACTAATAAGCTGCATTTGATGGGCACTGGTGAGGCTGCATTTGATAGGCACTATTGATGCTGCATTGATTGGCACTAATAAGCTGCATTTGGTGAGGCTGCATTTGATGGGCACTGATTGGGCTGCATTTGATGGGTACTGATGAGGCTGCGTTTGATAGGCACTGATAAGCTGCATTTTATGGGCACTGATAAGCTGCATTTGATGAGCACTGGTGAGGTTTAATTAATGGGCACTAATAAGCTGCATTTGATGGGCACTAGTGAGGCTGCATTTGATAAGCACCGATAAGGCTGCATTTGATGGGCACTGATGAGGCTGCATTTGATGGGTACTGGTAAGGCTGCATTGGTGAGGCTGCATTTGATGGGCATTGATAAGCTGCTTGAGTGTGGGTTGGGACACATGGATGGGGACACAGGGGTCCCCATGATCCCCTACTGCCCGGGGGCCCCATGAGTTGTCACTCCGCCCCTGAGCCAAACTGCATGTTTTAGGGAACATGAAAGGATTAGTTCATCTTTTCCAAAAACTGCCAATACAGATAAAGGGGGGGGGGGGTGTAGTAGATAAAATGAAATTGTAAAGCTCTGACTAAAGATGAATAAAGCCCTTGTTATAGGTAAAGGCCATTTATATACCTCCTAAAACCTGATTAAAAAACTCCCAGTGATGGTATCCCATCCCGCCTTGTTGGTAAGACACGCCCAGCTGTTACTGTTCACTTCCACCATCACATGAGTGACCTTTTAGCTCACATCTACTGCACTAGGGGAGAAAAAGCGCAGAGACTGAGCTCACCATTATGCTGGTGGAGGTGAACAGCTGGGAGTGTTGTAGCAAAGTCTTAGGAACAAGGTAGGATGGGATGATACCATGTGTGGGAGTTTTTCAGTCAGGTGAACTAAAGTGGGCCGGTCTAAGGCATGAAACTCCAGGGCTGAAAATGAGTCCCACTCCGGCCCTGTTGTAAACCCCCCTGTACTGTTTGTACCTATAGGTAAGCCTATAATAAGGAGCACCGTTTAGGAAATATTTACACTGCATGCAGTCGATGACGTCATCGGCGCATGCGCTCTGAAGTAACGTCCGCCCGTGCCGTTTCTTCAAAGCCCTGTGCCGTGACTGGCGGCTCCCACGCGCAATCCGCGTGAGTGAAGTCACGTAGCTCCGGCCAGTAGCACAGCCGGAGTCCGCAGACCCGGAAGGAAGACAGCAGAAGATGGATGTGGCCTAATGCGGGGAAGACGCGGGCTTCGTTTGCACGTGTCACATAATGTGCTAGTATGCAATGCATACTAGCACATTATGAATTTACTTTGCAGGTAACCAAAAAGAACAAATTTTTTCAAGACTTAACTTCCTCTTTAAGGTTAAATTACTTTGCCCTTCCATACGGTGAGAGAAAGCTAAACCAGAGAAGTTTTCTTACCAGTTCTCCAAGAACTTGTCAGCATCAGGTTTTGATTCCAAAGTCATTCTCTTCTCCAGTTCAAAACTGTGTATGTTGCGCAGTTTGCGCAGAAGGGGGACATCTCGATCGAGCGGTGTGGTTTCGGATCGTACACGCACAGGAGAGCCGAGACTTGGAGCATTATGTAAACCATTTGCCTGGCCATTACTATGTTCTTCCTCCGTAGCAGCCTAAAAAATAAAAATACATTTAGATGAAAAAAGGTTATATTATTTTAAAACCCTACTAATGTACCTATTAGGAGAAAAAGCAAATTCTTAATTGTTTAGCTTTAGGCCCCGTTCACATGGGAAGATTAGCTTCATGCCACATACAAGGACGTCATTTACAGGCATTGGAATGCACAGGTGCTGCATGCATCCTCATGCCAGAATCAGTCTAACGGGACACCAGCTGCACAAACACAGTGGCTCTGTCCCTATATGACATGTGGGTGCATGCAGGTGTACACCTCACAAGATGTGACCAGAGCCTTAGGTGAAGCAGAACGCCAGGGAAAAACAGCTTGATAAAAGGTAACAGCTCAGGAAAGATTAAAAAAAAAAATGGGATTTTTGACTGTAAAATCATTACAATTGGGTTATACTGCCCCCTACAGGAGTAGGACACTAGGCAAAAAAAAAACAAAACTTCTGACTAGACCCATGGGCAGTCCCAGGGGGTATACTCCCTCTCCCTGCTATAGTCACTCATTTTTGTTACACGCAACGTCAGAAGAATTACAACTCCACAGAGGGGCGGGTGCTGTGTCCGTCAATGAACATCAAAGAAATAGATTTTACGGTAAGTCAAAAATCCCATTTTCTCTTTTGTTCCTTGACGGACACAGCTCCTGTCGTTCTTGACCATTGGGACGTCCAAAAAGCAGTGTTAAACATGAGGGGTGGGAAACAGCAAACAATTCTTAAGGCTAAACAGGTAACGGGCTCAACCAAAACAACTGGAGCCTTCCTGAAAAAACAATACACCCTCAAAGAGGATCAGGTCCTCTTAAACAGAAGCCTGCAAAACCTTGCGGCAGATGCCAACACATCCACTTTATAAAACTTTGTAAAAGTGCACACCGACGACCAGGTGGCAGCCTTGCAAACCTGTCACTGACAGCTGATGACGAAAGGCCTAGGAGGCACTAAGCGCCCTAGTAGAGTGCGCCTTGACAGGAAAAGGAGGAACCTGACCCCTGATGGAATAGGCCTGAACAACCATCTGTCTGATCTCTCTGGAAATGGTCGCAGAGGAAGAGGACAACCCTTTGCAAGGTTCATCTGTGAGCACAAATAAAGAGTCTGACTTCCTGAAAGACTCCATAGCTGGCAGGTACACCCTAATTGCCCACTTGGCCGTTCTGCCCACCTTAGAATGCTGGCTACCTCCAGAGCCGCCAGGGCACTTCCTTGGTGATTGACATAAGCCATGACCGTGGCATTGTCTGATTGAATCATTGGACGGATGTCTTCAGGGATGTCCAGTGCGCATTCAGACACAGTCTGATCATTCTGAGTTCCAGGACACTGATCCGTAGTCTGGACACTTCCAATGTCCAGATACCCTGAGTATAATGCTTTATGAGGATGCCTCTCCCAGCCAGACAGCCTGGCATCCGTGGTGATCACTGTCCAATACAAGGGGAGGAAGGATTTTCCCAGCCGAAGCGCCGGAAAGCGAAGCCACCATATAAAACTGCAGCCCCAGGACCAGCTGGTCCGCTAACTCAGCAAAGGCAGGGGGAGCTGTTCTCTCTCCAGGTCACAACATAGGAGTTTAGCCCACTCAGTCAGCCGGGTCCTTAAAGGCCGGGGACTCTTCAACTGGAATCATGGTTGCCTTGTTTAATCTGGAAACCAGAGGTGGGACAGTCCACTTCTTAAGAAGGGACTCCTTGTAGTGGTAACGCCTAATAAGGCGCTTAGGAACCCCACGGGAACGCTTTGGTCGTCCCCACGCTTTAGCGACAATTATGTCAAAATAAGCAGGGAAAGGAAACACCTTTGTTGCTCCGGATGGCTTTTGAGTGCCAAAAGGGTAGCTGCGCCTCCATCGCAGCTTCAGCTGCGTACTACATCTTCAGGGTCTCAGCACAGATACAATCAGTGCATCCACCAGCGCCTTTTCATGCGTGGCCAGACGTGGAGGAATTATCCTCCCTATCAGAGGATTTCAGGCACATGGTCGCCGACCCAGAAGGGGGACCCACGTCTGCAGCGGCCGAATCAGATTCAAGATCTGATGCGACAGATGAGGCGGAGGGCGCTTTTTGCTAGCCACCTCAACCCGGTCACAAGGGACTCCAGGACCGCTGTCAGTGCATTGATGGTTGGTTGGGACCCGGAGGGTCCCGCAGCCTTAGAGAGGGGATCAGGTAGGGAAATGTGCTCCAAAAAGACTTGACGAGTCACTAGGGGGACCCCGCAAAAAATTGTAAGACACTGCTAAGGGTCAACCCCCACCGCGCTGCCAGGACTACCCGGGCCCCAGGCAGAAAGCACAGAGCGATCCTCAGCAGAGAGGGAGAGGACCCCACCAGAGTCACTAGCCACGGACACAGGCACCTGCAACCACCAGGAGAATCTACACTACACATGCGGCCATCAGGAAGCCAAAATGATCCAGGAGTCCACACCAGGGGATAAGGAGGGGCTCTCACTGCCGAAATCTCCACCCACAGGGCTCCACTGTCATGGCGGTCGCTATTTGCAATGGCAAACCACACAAAATGGCCTCGGGACTACACAAAAATGGCCGCTGTGTATAGGAGTACATGGGCTACAGCAAAATGGAGGTACCACGAGGTATACAGGGACCAAGAATAGGGAGACGTGGCCTCAAGGACAGAACCAGGCAGGACAGGGCCCTAGCAGGAGCCCCCACCAGGTACAACTACTCCCCCGCACAGTCGGTTGCCCGGTTGCCGCCGGCTCCCCCCATCACCAGCTTGCGCCCTGCCCCCACCCCAGGCCAGTGATCAGACCATCAAAAAGCCCCAGTGTATGTGGAAGGAGGGGGAGCGGGCTGAGGGACTCGGCAAAAACAAGAGAGGGTGGGTGTCTGCAGGAAGGAGGGGAACCCGGGGGTCCAAACGTCCCTAAGGAGGGGACCACGTCCACCACAAAACCCTGTGCCAGAGGGGGGACAGCTACTCACAATACCAGGAACTAGGTGGGCACCGCTCCAGACAGATCCTCCTCTCCATCGAAATGGGGGGGGGCGTCGGCTAGGATGAATGCTGCGACTCAGGCCGAGGCCAGGTAATACAAAGAGGTTTAACTCACAGAACTATGTCGCGGCTGACCTAGAGCGGAGCTGACTAGCCAGACTGGGATGACCACTGGATCTAGCTCATCCAGCCAGTCGCCCAGTCCCGCAGTTGATCGTAGATCTCACAGGAAAAATCCAGGAGGAAAAAAAATTCTATCTAAAAAGTTTTGCCAGGACCAAAGATACCAGCAAGGAACTAGGTCCCTAACTCCTGAACTGACTGACTATAGCAGAAAGAGGGAGTTTTCCTCCTGACACTGCCCATGGGTGTAGCCTAAAAGTTTTTTCTGCCTAATGTCCTAAAGGAGGCAGTATAACCCAATGGTCAATAATGACAGGAGCTGTGTCTGTCAATGAACAAAAGAGAAAAAAGTTTTTTCTGCAATATTCAGCTTCAGCTTAGAGATCTTTCACTGTTTTTTTTTTTTTTGTCATTAGTGGTCCTCAGCCTGATGGCCAGTATCATTCAACCAACTTCCTCTCAGCCCAAGTCATCCTGTACCCACCCCATTCAGATGTATGCTCTGAACATAGATAGGGTTTGTTCTGAGCATAAGCCAATGCATTACTCTACCCCCCGACAAATAACAGTGTACAGCGGCATCTTCTACTTCATCTCAATGGCCAGATGTACACGCCAGCATCAAGAAAGGGAATTATGCAAGCTCTGCATACTGTATGCCCCCAATCCCCCCCTCCATACAGCCGCGTGCCTGAGAAATTATGCATACACTGCCAGAGACTTTATACAGATCAGTATAAGATGTTCACACAATTTTCAACGTTAGATTAAAAGTTAACAATATTTTCCGTGATTTTTTAAATTTATTAAATCAGAACTTCAAGCACAAAAACAAATTCATTCCTTAACTGCCATACAGCATATCCATCCACATAAAACTTTTGCAAACCCAAACAATACCTGTAAAATTAGCAGTGACATCACCACTATGCTGTAGATAGCCTGTGCTAAGAGCAGAGCTGTAGGAGGGGCCCAGCAAGCTCCACCCTCTAAAGGCTACTGGCAGAAAACTACAGGAAGAGGAAGATACAAGACCAGTCACCCTGCACAAGGAGAGAGAGCAGCAGTGACTGGTCTTATTACGGGAAACTCCTGCAGAGAGGCATAAAATTCACACTGGATTTTTGCACAGATTTGGAAGAAATACACAAACCACACCAAGATTCAAGTAAGAATACACATGCCTCTTGAATTTAGATGATATTTGCTTATCTCAGAGTGGAGCTTTAAAATGTTTTTATTTTCAAAAAGTACAATGTGAAATGAAGTCCCAGTTTAAAATAGGATTGCTAATTCTTCCAGTATGGGAAACAGTCCGGACAAAAAAAGAAAAGCCTTACACTTGGTCCCCATACATCCCACTATGGGGAAACACGCGGTTCCCTCATTTCCACTCCATTCCAGACTCTGTTTTGTGGGCTAGATATGTGGTTATGATCCTTAGGGATACCGTATCTCTAGGGAGGTTACTTGTCTTTGATGACCTCAAAAAAAGAAAGGACTTACCTAAGCATATGTTATTCCAATATCTTCAATCACAACATGCCTTTAGGGCCCAATTTCCCCATCCTTTAATCTTAGAGATATCGGATCTTGAAAGTATTCTTGGATCAGCAAAAAAAAACCCTCTCGCCCCTCTACTCTTTCTTAGCTGCCCTTGATACTTCCAAAGTTTCCCAGTTGTTCTCGCTTTGGCGGGCTGATATACCTGCACTTGAGGATGACTGGGAAGAAGGCCTTCAACAATATCTTCCTTTGATGATCTCAGTGCACGATAGATTCACCTAGCTTAAGTTTTTACGGGCCCATTACTCTCCTGCCCAATTTGCAAGAATTTACCCCAATAGAGCAGCGAACTGTTCTACATGTGGTTTAGATAATGCTGGCTTTTTTCATGTTGTATGGTCCTGCCCGTGATTGCAGGAATTTTGGAATGGAGTGGTAAATGATCATAACCTTATTGGTGAAATCAGGGTCCCGTGTGTTCCCCTATCCCTTCTGCTGGATATTTGTGACACATTAGAAGCCCCTCAGTCCAAAAAACTGTTTGTCTTCTACTCAGCCTTCTATGCTAGAAAGGCGATCCTCCTTCAATGGAACCAGCCTCAACCGCTAACTTTACAGTTGTGGAGGTCCTTTGTGAATGCAGCACTATCTTTATAAAAACTGACATACTTAGGACGTAACTGCCTGAAAAAAATTGATAAGATTTGGGCTGCATGGGTTAAGACGAGGCGGCTGACTCTTGAGTAGAGTTCGGAATTATCCCCACCTTCCTTTTCTTCGCTCCTCTACATGTATGACAGGATCGCCCCTAGCCTTCCCACTAGCCCCCCCCCCCACCACCCTTTGTTTCCCCCTACTACTTAATGAACACTGTATCTTGACTAGCTCTAGACTACGACCTGCTGGCAAATTTTGGCTAACCCCTGCTAAGAGAAGTTTATGACAATTGGACCATCTGTTAAACTGGAAGTACCTTGCACAGTCCCATTTTAATCTTATTCCTGTTGGCATCCATTTCTTCCCAAACATCTCTCTCCTGGGGGCGCTGGTGACTGGGTGATCCGGGGATCCTTTCAGGGGAGACCATCATTGGAATTCCATTCTCGCCATCGCTGAGTTGTTCATCTGGAAACACTTCATCTGTGTTCTCACGCAACAGATCTCCAGGTATAGGTGTGGCATTTGCAATCCTGTTAGATAAACAGTATTATAAGTTTAGTGTTGAAGTTCAAAACAGCGGAAGACAACATGAGGAGCAAAGTTTGTTAAAATAGGGTGATGGATGGTGGGATTCTGAGGTGTTCATGCAATTTAAAAAATTTACAATTAAATTGTGCATTGTCCAGTAGGAGCATTTTAAATGCCAGCCCCACCAGCTGCACAAATGTACCTTTAGCCACCTGGAGAAAAAGACAGAATACCCTTTCCGGCTGTGCACGACTTCTAGTTTACACAGAGCAAAGGGCACTCTCTCCACACCTGTAATACAGCACTGGGTTCTTGACTGGACATTCAAGAAGCCCCACCAGTTATACAGAAGGAAGGGATTAAATCAAAAGTTCACTCCATTTTTTTTTTGTTTTTTTTTTGCTCCTGACAGTGAAGCAGAGGCAAGTAAAAGATGCTGATGGTGTCAGCACTAAAGTCATTTTGTTGCTTTGCAATTCATGGGTAAAAAACAGGTTTGGATTTAAGCTATGCACAGTTTGATTAGAACTAAGCAGCTGCTAGTAATTAAAATCCTTTTGCAAATGATTAAAATAAAGCCAATTGCAGACAGAATAATCACTAATAATTGCAAGTTAAAATGCCACCCAATTATGTAGTAACGTTGTAAACATTTATTACAACACAACTAACATGACGCAGGGGATCCTGTCTAGCCAAATGTAAAAGAAAAAAAAATACTAATTAAACTTCATATTATTGGCACATACAAATTCAGGTTCCCCTTCCCACAGTTCTTATTCCTATGTACTCTCTCTAGTTTTAAACCCTAAGTCTAGCCAGAATAACGGCCAGGAGTCAAGTCATTCTCTATGACCAGGCCCGGTATGTCTGCAGATTGCTTAAAGCATCTGGGGAACGTTGCACAAGCTCAGGGCAGGCTGAGGATTATACATTATTGTGGTTTGATCAGGGAATTTATTAGAGGATGAAAATGGCATAATGGTAGAATCCAGGAGGAGGTGTTAAAGAAGAACCTATTCTAAATATGTAATCTATATACATACATATATATATATTTTATTTTTTTGAAATGTGGCAGAGCCCTAGAGCAATGCTAAATGGCAAGGAAATACAACGAGTATGAACAAGTAATCACACTGCCAGGAAACCTATTTCTTGAAAAATGGAAATTTTCTTTTGGTTTTACCAGGCGTCAGAGCTGCTAAAGAAAGCAGACAGAGAAAGGCAATTTGATTCTGGTGCGGGCATAATAATTGAATAATTTATGGAGTACTAATTATAAAAACAAACTATTGTGCAGTGAAAAAGGAGTGTACAAAGCTAGGGAGTAAAACACGTGATCATTATCTCCAGCCAGACTCTGTAATGCTGGGTACACACAGGGACCGAAAAGTGGATGATTCAGCGGCAACCAGCCAACATTCGGTTAGTGTGTACAGCTATCATTTATTGCATGCTAACCATTTTGGAAAACCATTAAATTGATAGGTTTAGTTCTGTTTTAAAGTGATTCTAACGCTGTTTTTTATATTAACACCAGCAGGAAGTGACATCATTACAAGGCCACGAGAATGCGAGAAACAGCCCCATGTACTCCCTGCACCAGGGCCACCATTTTAAAGAGCACTCCTTTGTTCCAGCCCAACAGGTATGCAAAAGACATGGCTCCACTCCTCAGGGAGAAACCCTCTGGTTATGAATAACCAACAAGCAGCAATCCCTTCTCCACTGAGTGGGTTGCTTGGGACAGCTTGCTGAGAGATCCATCAGCAACCAAACATCCATAGTAAAACAATAGAACCCATAAGAGGTTCTGGTGATCCTGAGTGGAGGTAATACCCCAAAAGTCCCTGCCTTGTTATAAAAAAAAAAAAAAAAAGGTAACCGTACTCAGGAGGCCCCTGCCTGCTGGCCTGATAGCAAAAAAAAATAAACTGGGGATGTGTCTGGCTGGAGAAAACAGATGAAACTCAATAATGAAATATTGAATCATGTGTTTTCTGGTAGGAAAAGCCACTCTCATGCTGCCCTGGAAGATGACTTGGGGAAAAAGGGTTATACTCATTTGATCTGTGCAACAATATTGCACAGAGCCGGTCTCTTACTTTTTTTTTTTTCGGTTCCCCGCTGGCACTGTCCTCTTCATCTTACTGCAAGATCCCCCAGAGCAGGCCATGTGCTATGGTGCACCTGTATACGGGCATGCTCCCTAGCTGGGCTGGGTGTGTCCACAGACACGCACAGAGAGGCTCAGTCACGCCCCCCCCCAGCTTCCTTCTCACCCAAACAGATTCCTTCTCAAAAAATTTGAATGACCAGAGCAGGCCCCTTTGGCTCCTGCTGCACTCAGTGTAGCCTGGGAATCCAGGAAGAGAGGAGAGCGGGGCTGCTGGCGGAAATTGTGCTGGATCATTAGAGGTGTCGTGTCAGGTAACTGTTTAGCTGTGGTGGAGGGTTTTAACTTACTGAAGGGTGTGCATTAAGGTAAAAAGCATTTTGCCTTTAGAACCACTTTAAGTAAAACATTAATTAAAAAAACTTGCAAATTCGCTGAATTAATGTTTTATTTTGGCCTCAGTCATAGCCTAGCATGTCTTGATCCATACCCAATAGCAGCAGGGGTTAGGCGAGTGTGAAGCTGAGGGGTGGTTGATGTTGTTGTGGTAGTAAGAGAACCATCCAAGCCACTCTTCTCCCAGTCAAAAGGATCACTTTCTACAACTCCATAGGATTTCATGCTGTTATCAAAGACAGATAAAAGAAGCTGCAGAGAAACAAAGAAGACAATCCATAAGTACCAGTTTAACATTAGATATAAAGTGGACACACACACATATATATATTTTTTTTTTTTTTTCATATCTCCATCTCTCTCTACACACACAGACACACCTCTATCTATCTACACACAGATCACTGCTTGCCTGCACAGGTCTCCTCTCGATGAATTCCTATGGATCTCTGCAGTCTTCTGTTATCTCTGCCCTCATTCAGCTCCCTCCAGCTCTGCAGCTCTCATTGGCCCTCCTATGACTCATCCATCCCTCCCTTGCTGGCAAACTCTCAGGGGAGAGAGCTTCATGATGTCATTAGCCTAGGCTAATGACCAGACAAGAAAGAGGAAGTGGGCTGTATAAGGTAATTACTGGCAGAAAGAAAAATTTGATTTTTGACTTACCGTAAAATTAATTTCTGTGATGTTCATTGACTGACACCATTCTGGATTCTTCTTAACCATTGGGTTATACTGCCCCCTACAGAAGTAGGACACTAGGCAGGAAAAAGCTTGACTACCCCTATGGGCAGTCCCAGGGGGTATACACCCACACTCCGCTATAGGCACTCAGTTTTGTTACAAGCAGTGTCAGAAGAAAGCCAACTCCACAGAGGGGTGGGTGCTGTGTGCAGTGGGTGGATTTTACAGTAAGTCAAAAAATGGATTTTTGTAAAATCTTACCGTAAAATCCTTTTCTCTTAGCTCATTGACAGACGTAGTCCTCGGTGATAAAGCACCTTCGGGTTATGTTGCCTCCACAGGAGCAGGACTAGACAGGAAATTAAAAAGCTCTGGCCACACCCTAGGGGCAGTCCCAGAGGGTATATCCTCTCTCTCTCTGCCTCAGCAAATCAGTTATGTGAAAAAGCAGTCTTTAGAGATTTTAACCCAACCCAACTCAAAAAAACAGAGGGGCGGGGACTACGTCGGTCAATGAGCTAAGAGAAAAGGATTTTACGGTAAGATTTTACAAAAATCCATTTTTCTCTAGCGCTCATTGACAGACGTAGTCCTCGGTGATACAGCACCTTCGGGACGTCCCAGAGCAGTATCACAAATGAAGGGTGGGAAAATGAAAATCAAATCCCAATCTAGAAGGCCCAACCGGTGCCAACTAGAAGTTTACAATGCTCATCCTTAATGATGAGACTCAACAAAAAAGAGAAAAAAAATTTTTTTTTTTTTTCCAAACAGAAAAAACCCTCGAGGTAGACCACCGGTCTCCTCAAATTGCGGCCTGCAAAACCTTGCGGCCAAATGAGGCATCCGCCGATGCCGTCACATCAATTTTATAGAATTTTGTAAAGGTATGTACCGACGACCAGGTGGCCGCCTTACATACCTGGACCACTGACGCCTGATGGCGAAAGGCCCAGGAAGTACTGAGCGCTCGAGTGGAGTGCGCCCTAACAGGGAACGGAGGACTCTGACCCTTAATAGAATAAGCCTGTACCACCGTTTGTCTAATCCATTTGGCAATGGTCGCGGCAGATGCAGGCAAACCCTTTCTGGGGCCATCCGTGATCACAAAAAGTGAATCCGTCTTACGGAATGATTCCGTAGCTTTCAGGTATACCCTGATTGCCCGAACCACATCTAAGGAATGCAACGCATGTTCCCGATGATGCTTGGGCTGAGGACACAAGGAAGGTAGTACAATATCTTCATTCAGATGAAAATCTGAAACCACCTTAGGAAGAAAAGATGGCTTAGGATGAAGTACTACCTTATCCCTATGAATCACTAGGTATGGGGACTGGCATGATAATGCAGCCAGTTCTGACACCCTGCGAGCAGAAGTAATAGCCACCAAGAAGGCCACCTTCTGGGATAAAGTAAGCAAGGGAATCTCCCTTATGTTTTCAAAGGGAGGTTTCTGTAGAACCGACAAAACCAAATTAAGATCCCAGGGCGGTAAGGGCGCGCGGACTGGTGGAGCCAGGTGCCGCACCCCCTGGATGAAATTCCGCACCAAGGACTTGGTAGCTAAAGGCTTCTGAAAGAAGATTGCTAATGCTGAAACTTGACCCTTGATGGTGCTCAAGGCTAGCTTCTGCTCAACCCCTTGTTGCAAAAAGGCCAATATTCGAGTCACCGAATAGGTACGTGGAGGAAATCCTAAAGATTCGCACCACGCAATATAAGTCTTCCATGTGTGATAATAGACCTTGCTGGAAGTCGCTTTCCTTGCTTTAATAAGGGTAGGAATGACTGAAGTAGACAAACCTCTGTCCTTCAGTACTTGGGTCTCAATGGCCAGGCCATTAAAACCAGCGACTGTAAAGCATGATGGTAAATTGGTCCTTGAGACCACAGACACTCCCTGAGACGAAGTTCCCACGGAACGTCTGCGACTAGCATGTCCAAGTCGGCCAGGCCGGCTTGAGGAGGCCAGCCTAGAATTTCTAGGACCACTGGCGCTGATAGAATCTGAACCAGGCGTCCCTAGAGGTATCTGGCCCCGACCATCCGAGAAAGTCTGGTCGTTTTCTGTTCCCACACATTTATCAGATACCTGATTGTTATCAGGAAGGGTGATCTTTTCTGGTTGAACCTCAGGGACCGAAGTCACCCGACTAGAGGCTACTTGGCCTATCTGGTCAACCAGATCCGATTCCTGTGAGGTATAGGGACTAATCTTAGGAAAAGGTAAAGGAAAAGATCTATTCAGGGAACGGTAACTACCGCTTCCTGTAGTACTTAAATGTTGGAAGGGAAGAATCACACCGGTAGTAGTGGTTGATGCTCGATCTAATGTCCTGAATACCGGTGAAAACGTCCCCCCACCCTGAAACCGGGTGGGGGCGCACCTTCAGGCTGTGTACTCCTTTGCTTTGGGTTTGGCTGGGTTGGTCCTCTGCTTGTCCGACCAGCCCTTCTTGAACCCTCCTGGAGGAGTCTTGCCTTTCCCGCTTGTACCAGCCGGGCGCCCTTTATGGGCGGTAAAGAAAGGTCCTCGCTTGTTGCGAGGTCCCTTAGCTTTAGCAGCCTGTGGCAAAAAGTGCTCTTGCCCCCAGTGGCATCCTTAATGATTTCATCTAGGTTTGCCCCAAATAGACGATTCCCCTGAAAAGGGAGATTTGTCAAGGTCTTTTTGGAACCTAGGTCAGCTGACCAGCATTTTAACCACAGCACACGTCTGAGGATCACTGCTAACTTAGATGCATGCCCTAACAAGGGAGTAGTGTCCAAGGCTGCGTCACAGATAAACTGTAGCCCTTGTATAATCTGTTCCATCAAATCAGATGTCTCCTGGGGAATATCTTTTCCCCTAAGGTCTTGGCGTACCATTCTCGCCCATTCCGTAAGTGTCTGGGAAACTAGACCAATAACAATTACTGGTCTAAATGCTGACCCTATCAGAGAGAAGATGGTGCGGGACTCTGCTTCCATCTTTCGATCCACCGGATCCTTAAAGGACGAAGTGTCCTCCACTGGGATAACCGTGGCTTTATTCAGCCTGGAAATAGGTGGATCCACCACTGGTGGTACCGTCCATTTCTTAATGATGGATTCCTCAAACGGATAGCGTCTAGCAATACGCTTGGAAATAGTAAAGGTACGTTTAGAATGCTCCCATTCTCCTTTAATCTGATTACCAAAACATTTGGGTACAGGAAAAACCTTCACCGTTTTGATGGGCTTATTAGTACCAAAAGGAATCTCTGTTTCAGTTGCCTCTGCCGGTAAAGCCTCAAGTTTTAAGGTTTCCTGTACTGCCACAAACTAGTGCGTCCACCAATGCTTCTTCCTGAATTATAGCGGGAGAAGAAGCGTCCTCCTCACTGTCTGAGGGGGCTTTACCTGGGATAACAGCCCTTGCAGAGGAACCTGCAACTGCAGTGACCATCTCTGAATCTGAGTCAGAGGTGTCAGATAGTATAGGGGTAGGCGGGGGTCGCTTCCTTGACCCCCGTCCCTGACAGGCCGCCTCCACCCGAGCCACCATAGACTCCAAAATTGCTGTAAATGACTCTACACTCTGTGCACCGGCGGGTCCCGTGGCCCCCTCGAGGGAAACAGGTGGGGGAATATGTGTGGCAGGGTCCATGATAATTCCAGTCACTTCCTGGATAATATAATTCAAAAATAAAAAACTTTTTTTTTTTTTTTTCAGACCCCCAGCGCCACAAAAAGCCCCTTAGTGTTACCTGCTAGGGATCCCTATCGATCGAGAGAGAGAGAGATAGACCCCCAGGCTCACCACTTGATGCTCAGAGTTTAACTGCAACAGGTTACAGCGCTGTCTTGACAAACAGGAAGTCTTTTGGCTGGCTGCCCAGGAAGAAAGGAGGCGGCTCCGCCCCTCTGCACGCCTTCCGGCGCCTCCCCTAGCTCCACGAGGTGTTTGGATCACCTCAAACATGGCCGCCCCCATGCTGGAGACACGAGGCTACGCCAAAATGGCGGCTCGTGCGATCCAGCAAAAAAAAAAAATGGCGGCGGCCTGTACTGAATAGCGGTGTGCTGCAGGGCACACAACACTCTCTCTCCATGGGGATTTGGCGTGGTTGGCGGTACCGGCCCTGGCGGACCGCATGGCCATTCGGGAGGCCTGCTAATAGCTGGAGATCTGATTAGGAAGGCAGTCTACATGTCCGTGGCTTCTGACTGGTAGGTAGCTTATTCTTATCACCGTAAGATTCCCAGAATGCCACTGATTACAATCCTTTTAACATGTATACAATTAGATTGTTAGCTCCCAAACCAAGCCTCCTGGCTTTTTGCACATAAAATCACACTCAAAGTAGGAGGATCTGTGTCATTTATAGGATAGAGAGGGACTCTATCTTACCATACAGAGAGGGGCCCGCGTTCACCACAAGACCCGTCAGGGGAAAAGGGGGAACATACTACTCACCATACCGGAACCAGGCGGGCACCAACTCCTGACAGTACCCCTCTCCACCGGGGCGGGAGGGCTGTCGACCGATATGGACGCCGTGACTCATGGTCTTTGGCGTTTCAGCGAGACGTTTAACTCGCGGGGTCAGTCCTTTAATGGGACTTTGTCGCGGCCGACCCAGCGCGGAGCTATGGCCTGCACGCGCTCGTAGGCTGAACTGGGGTGACCACCGGATCTCAACATCCAGCCCGTCGCCCAGTTCAGCTTTCTTGCTTGAAGATCTCACAGAAACACTGGAGAAAAAAAGCTGTCTAAAAAATCTTTTAAGAAAAAAATCTTGCCAGGACCTAAGATCCCAGCAAGGTATCTAGGTCCTTACTCCTAACTAGACAGAAAATAACTGATTTGCTGAGGCAGAGAGAGAGAGAGGATATACCCTCTGGGACTGCCCCTAGGGTGTGGCCAGAGCTTTTTAATTTCCTGTCTAGTCCTGCTCCTGTGGAGGCAACATAACCCGAAGGTGCTGTATCACCGAGGACTACGTCTGTCAATGAGCGCTAGAGAAAATCCCATTTTCTCTTTCCTTCATTGACGGATACAGCACCTGATTCTTCTTAAACATTGGGACGTACCAAAGCAGTTTTAAACATTAGGGGTAGGAAAACAGCAAAAATTCCCAAGGCTAACCATAGCCAACCAGGTAACATGGAGCTCAACCAAAACAACTGGAGCTCACCTGAAAAAAACAATACACCCTCAAAGAGGACCAGGTCCTCTAAACAGCAGCCTGCAAAACCTTGCGGCCAAAATAAGCATCCGCAGATGCCAACACATCCACTTTATAAAACTTTGTAAAAGTGTGCAAACCTGCATCACTGATGCCTAATGACAGAAGGCCCAGGAGGCAATAAGCGCTCGAGTAGAGTATGCCTCAACAGGGAAAGGAGGAACCTGACCCCTAATTGAAAAGGCCTAAAATCACTCTGTCTGATCCATCTGGAAATGGTCGCGGCAAAAACTGAGTGCCTATAGCTGAGTGTGGGTGTATACCTCCTGGGAATGCCCATAGGCGTAGTCAAGCTTTTTCCTGCCTAGTGTCCTATTCCTGTAGGGGGCAGTATAACCCAATGGTTAAGAAGAATCAGGAGCTGTGTCCAATAATGAACGAAAGAAAAAAATGGATTTTTGTAAGATCTTACCGTAAAATCCTTTTCTCTTAGCTCATTGACAGACGTAGTCTTCTTGATTAATATCAAATTGGGTTATGCTGCCCTCTACAGGAGTAGGACTAGGCAGAAAGAAAAACGTTCTGGCCACACCTTAGGGGCAGTCCCAGAGGGTATATCCTCTTCCTGTCTGCTACAAGAAATCAGTTCTGTCACAAAGCAGTGTCAGAGAATTTAACCCAACCTAACTCAAAAGTAGAGGGGCGGGTACTACGTCTGTCAATGAGCTAAGAGAAAAGGATTTTACGGTAAGATCTTACAAAAATCCATTTTTCTCTGTCGCTCATTGACAGACGTAGTCCTCTTGATTAATATCAAATTGGGACGTCCCAAAGCAGTGCCACAAATGAGGGGTGGGAACAGAAATCAAAATCCAGAAGGCCCAACCGGAGCCAACCAGAAGTATCAAGGGACTCATCGAACAAAAAGATGAGACCTACCCAACAAACCCTCGAGGTAGACCAACAGTCTCCTCAAACAGCGGCCTGCAGGAACCTTGCGGCCAAAAGAGGCATTTGACGATGCCATCACATAAACTTTATACAATATTGTAAAGGTATGAACCGACGACCAAGTAGTCGCCTTGAAAACCTGAACCACTGACGCCTGATGGCGGAAGGCCCAGGAACACTAAGCGCCCGAGTAGAGTGCGCCTTAACAGGAACGGGGCATCCCGACCCTTAAATAGAATAAGCCTATACCACCGTCTGTCTGATCCATCTAGAGATGGTCGCGGCAGAAAACAGGCAACCCCTTCTTAGGGCCATCCGTGATCACAAACAGTGAATCCGTATTATGAAATGAATCCGTAGTATTCAAGTACTACATCCAAGGAATGCAACACGAATTCTCGAGGATGACTGGGCTTAGGACACAGGGAAGACAATACCATGTCCTCTTTCAAATGAAACTTTGAAACCACCTTAGGAAGGAAGGATGGATTCGGACGAAGAACAACCTTATCCCTATGAACCACCAGATATGGGGAACAACAGGATAATGCAGCCAGTTCTGACACCCTGCGTGCAGAAGTGATAGCCACCAAGAAGGCCACCTTCTGGGATAAAGTAAGCAAGGGAATCTCCCTGATATTTTCAAAGGGAGGTTTCTGAAGAACCGACAGCACCAAATTAAGACCCCAGGGTGGTAAAGGTGCGTGCACTGGCGGAGCCAGGTGTCGCACCCCCTGGATGAAATTCCGCACCAAGGAATGAGTAGCCAAAAGCTTCTGAAAGAAGATTGCTAATGCTGAAACCTGACCCTTGATAACACTCAAGGCCAGCTTCTGCTCAACCCCCTGTTGCAGAAAGACCAATATTCGGCCCACCGAATAACAACGTGGAGAGAACCCAAGGGATTCACACCACGCAATCTAAGACTTCCATGTGCGATGATAAATCTTTCTGGAAGTCACTTTTCTTGCTTTAACTAGAGTAGGAATAACTGAAGCTGACAATCCCTTGTCCTTCAGCACCTGGGTCTCAATAGCCAGGCCGTTAAAGCCAGCGATCGTAAAGCAGGATGGAAGATCGGTCCCTGCGACAGCAGATCCTCCCTAAGAGGAAGTCGCCAAGGAACGTCTGCGACCAGTCTGACCAGGTCGGCGTACCAGGCCCGACTAGGCCAGTCCTGATCTACCAGGATAACTGGGATTCCCTCCACCTCTATCCTGCGAAGAAGCTTCGGCAGTAACTTGAAAGGAGGGAAGGCATACAGTAGCTGATACTGCCCTCACGGGGCGATCAGCATGTCTGCGGTGTCTGCTAGAGGATCGTGGGAGCGAGCCACAAACCTCCGCACTTTCCTGTTGAGCCGAGATGCCAAAAGATCCCATTCGGGGTGCCCCAACAGAGGCACAGTTGGTGGAATACCTCTGGATGAAGAGATCATTCCCCTTGATCCAGAATCTGACGGCTGAGATAATCTGCCTGCCAATTCACCCCCGGAATGAATACCGCAGAGAGAGCTGGAACAATCGTTCCGCCCAACTAAGAATTCTGGCCACTTCTATGGCCGCCAGGACACTCCTGGTGCCCCCTTGACTATTGACATAAGCCACTGCTGTGGCATTGTCCGACTGGATCCGCACCGGGCTGCCCCGGAGCTGCTCGGTCCAATGAATCAGACAAAGTCTAATCGCTCTTAGTTCCAATACATTTATCGGTAACCTGGACTCTTCCAGGGACCAAAGCCCCTGAGCAGATAATTTGCCGAGAATTCCTCCCCACCCGGATAGACTGGCATCCGTGGTGACAATCGTCCAGTATATTGGAAGAAATGACTTTCCCTGGCTGAGCATCTGAGACCGAAGCCACCAGACCAGAGACTCCCTGGTCCGCTCGCTCATTTGGATCCGATTGTCCAGAGATTCTGGATTCCGATTCTATTTGAGAAGAATCTCTCCTTGAAGGATTCGGGTATGGGACTGGGCAAATGGTACTGCTTCGAAGGAAGCCACCATCAAACCCAGGACTCTCATGCAAGTCCGAAGGGAAGGCCAGTTGTCAGATAATAACAACTAAATCGTTGATTGAATCTTCTGGAGTTTCTCCGCCGGGAGAAACACTTTTGCCCTGGATGTGTCTAAAATTAGACCCAGATATTCCAGCCTCCTGGTGGGAACCAGAGAAGACTTCTGCAGGTTCACCAGCCACCCGAACTCTTGCAAAGAGATCATGGTGATCTCTAAGTTTTGTAACAAGATCTGTGGAGACTCCGCACGGAGCAGAAGATCGTCTAGGTAACCTAGAATCGATATGCCTCGTTGATGCAACAGCGCCAACATTGGGGCCAACACCTTTGTGAAGACCCGAGGAGCCGAGGCGAGACCGAAGGGTAACGCTGCAAACTGATAATGGTTCTCTTCTAAAAGAAAAACGCAGGAAACGCTGATGTCCTGCGTAAATGGGAATGTGAAGATAGGCATCCTTGATGTCTATGGATGCTAGAAAATCCCCCTGATGCAGGGAGGCTGCTACTGTGCGAATGGACTCCATCCTGAATTTTTGTATCTTGACAAAAAGATTAAGTGCTCTTAAGTCCAGAATTGGACGCACCTTGCCCTCTTTCCTGGGTATTGTAAACAGGTTTGAATAAAACCCTTGAAAACGCTCTGTCCAAGGAACGTGGACCACCACTCCTTGTTGCAGTAAATCTGTGACTGCTCCTAAGCGATCTAAGCGATCCGGGGATAGTCGGATATTGGAAGGGAAGAATCGCACCGGTGGGAGAGATAGAAATTCGATCTTGTAACCTGACCTTATGACTTCGCGAACCCACTTGTCCGGGATTCTGGAAAGCCATGGATCTGGAAACCGGCGAAGACGTCCCCCCACCCCAGCTATGGGTGGGAGCGCACCTTCAGGCTTTAGTAGTCTTATCTTCAGGTCTGGAAGAGCCGGGCTTTTGCTTGCCCGACCAGCGCCCCTAAAAACCTCCCGAAGGAGTTTTGGAGGGCTTTGCTTTTTCGCCCGTGGGGCGAAAAAACTTCTTATGGGCGGAAAAGGAAGGCCCCCGTCTCTGACGAGGTCCTTTACCCTTAGTACTTTATGGCAAGAAAGTGCTCTTGCCTCCAGTGAGATCCTTGATAATCTCATCTAAGTTGGCCCCAAATAGGCGCTCACCCTGAAAAGGGAGATTAGCCAAAGCTTTCTTGGAACCTTGGTCTGCCGACCAACATCTTAGCCACAGTGTACGCCTGAGAACCACTGCTGAGACTGATGTTCGCCCCAATAATGGAGTGGCGTCTAGCGCAGCGTTGCAGATAAACTGTAACCCTTGTATCATCTGTTCCAACAGATCTGATACCGCCTGAGGGATATCTCTCCCCTCTAAGTCCCGGCGTAACCACTTGGTCCATTCTGTTACAGTTTGTGAAACCAGACCAATAGCAATTACTGGTCTGAAAGCTGACCCAATCAGGGAAAAGATGGCGCGAGACACAGCTTCCACCTTACGATCCACTGGATCCTTAAAGGACGGAGCATCCTCCAATGGGATAACCGTAGCTTTGTTCAATCTGGAAATTGGAGAATCCACCATAGATGGTACTGTCCATTTCTTGAGGAGGGATTCCTCGAACGGATAACGCCTATTAATGCGTTTGGAAATAGTAGGGGCTCGTTTTGGATTACCCCATTCTTCCTTAATTACATTACCGAAACACTTGGGTAAGGGAAAGACTTTCGCCATTTTGGTGCGTTTATTAGTACCAAATGGGATCTCAGTATCAGCTACTTCTGATGGTGTAACCTGTAGTCCTAAGGTTTTCCGGACAGCTACAATTAGTGCCTTTACCAACGCTTCCTCTCGGGCTGTGGTAGATGCTGAAACATCCTCCTCACTGTCTGAAGAGACAGTACCCGAGACACAAACCCCAGATGAGGTACCTGCAACTGCAGGGATAGGCTCAGACTCTGAATCTGAAGTTTCAGATGAAATGGGGGTAGGCGGGGGTCGCTTCCTTGCGCCCTGTCCCTGACAAGCCACTTCCACCTGGGATACAAAAGACTCCAAAACTGCTGACAATGACTCAATAGTAAGTGGGGAACTGGAGGGTCCTGCAGCCACCTCGAGGGGATCAGGTGGAGATACATGTGTGGCAGGATCCATGTTAATCCAGGACACTTTGCCAGTGAAAAATTAAAAAAAATAAAAAATACCTTTTTTTTTTTTTTTTATCTGTAATCCACCAGCGCAATAGCGCCCCTCAGCGTACCTGCTTTGGACCCCCCACAGAGAGAGAGAGAGAGAGACCCCCCAAGGGCTCACCACCTGATGCAGAGAAGTTTCCTATCAAACTGCTGTCAGCGTTGTCCTATGCAGACTGGGAAGTCCTGTACTAGGTTTCCCGGGTAAAAGGAAGTGGCTCCGTCCCCTGTGCACGCCTTCCGGCGTTCCCAGCTACTCCTCGAGGTCGGCTGGGCACATCAAACATGGCCGCCCCCATGCAGGAGACAATAGGCTACGAAAAAATGGCGGCCTGCGTGACCTGCGGGCGGCCTGTGTAGGCAATGCAGACGTGCGGTCTACAACAAAATGGCGGCGGACTGCCGATCTAGCGTGGCTCCTCCAGTGCAGCGGCCTGTGAACGGCTCTGGAATGGCTGATGGCGGCCTGTCGGCCTGCGGGAGCATGGCGATAGCTACAGTCTAAGGTAGGCTATAACCTCCTTTGCTCTGGATGCTTTATATGTTTACTATAGTAAATCGAACCAGGCTTCCTTGGATCAATCTGCTGGAGAAACCAAGGCTGCTGAAGTGTCAGCTCCCAAACCAAGCCTGCTGGAGTGTCAGCTCCTAAACCAAGGTTGCTAGAGTGTCAGCTCCCAAACCAAGGTTGCTTTAGAGTGTTAGCTCCCAAACCAAGCCTGCTGGAGTGTCAGCTCCCAAACCAGATCACACTATCACAGGGGATATGTGAACATGTCATAGGCTAAAG
Organism: Pelophylax lessonae; assembly: GCF_965119305.1. Taxonomy (NCBI): domain Eukaryota; kingdom Metazoa; phylum Chordata; class Amphibia; order Anura; family Ranidae; genus Pelophylax; species Pelophylax lessonae. The sequence goes on from NC_138780.1 coordinate 132,361,432, forward strand.
AGGGAACCTTAATGTCAGAAAAGGATCCGACCATACACAGAGGGGCCGTATCCCAAAAACCCCACAGGGGGGAAGGGGGAACATTTACTCACCATACCCGAACTGACGGGCACCTCTCTTCACAGTACCCTCTCCACCGAGGTGGGGGGCTGTCGACCAATACGGACGCCGTGACTCTGCTGGTTTCTGGCGTCCAAGCGAGACATTTAACTCGCAGGGTCAGTCCCCGTTCAATGGGACTCTGACGTGGCCAACCCAGCGCGAAGCTATGGCCTGCGCGCGCTTGTAGGCTGAACCGGGGTGACCACTGGATCTCAACATCCAGCCCGTCGCCCGGCTCCAGCATACTTACTTGAATGTGTCGCGGCCGACCCAGCGCGGAGCTATGGCCTGCGCGCGCTCGTAGGCCGGCTGGGGTGACCACTGGATCTCAACATCCAGCCCGTCGCCCAGATCCGGCATAATTTGCTCGAAGATCTCACAGGAACAACTGGAGACAAAAGCTGCCTAAAAAAAAGAAAACATTTTTCTAAAAAATCTTGCCAGGACCAAAGATCCCAGCAAGGAACTTAGGTCCTTTCTCCTGACTAGACAGAAAAAAACAGATTTCCTGTAGCAGACAGGAAGAGGATATACCCACTGGGACTGCCCCTAAGGTGTGGCCAGAACGTTTTTCTTTCTGCCTAGTCCTACTCCTGTAGAGGGCAGCATAACCCAATTTGATATTAATCAAGAGGACTACGTCTGTCAATGAGCGACAGAGAAAAATGTTTTACTATTCAAAGTTAAAACAACAAGGGCAGAGGATTTAATCGATGGAAAGATAAAAAAAATTACTGAAGAGTCGCTTTAATGAGGAAAAACCTCTCCCGTCAGCAGGTGAGGCAACACACCCAGAGGTAATTGGTCAGAGGGGTAAGAGTCTATCCTACATCATTACTTCTAGAAAATGAGTAGCATAAAAAAATGAACTAAGTAATTTGCACTGAGCCTGTTCTGAAAAAGGCAGATTGCTTGCTCTCAGTCGACTCCCACCAGCAGGATAAACCATATTGTCCAAAACCGTAATGTTTTGGTTCCGTTTTTCTCCTCTTTCAGTTCATAGCCAATTTTGGTATGTCCTTTTCATCTTGTATTTTTACCTTTGTATATATGTATATGTACTGCCTGCCCAGGGATATAAAAGCTAAAAATTCAAACTCCTATTCTATAATCCACCAACCTCTCCTAACAGGATGGTGCATTAGGTTATCTGTGTCTGACGTAATTTCCGACCGGTGAAGCGCACGCTGCGGGAGCAGCGAACCACCGTGCTGTGGTCTATTGGATTTTACCTTAGCTACGATTGTAAGTAGGTTTCTTCGATGAATTAAAGCTTTTTAAAAGAACGTACTTCACTATGGATGGCCTTTTTATTCCTATGAGGTGACTCGGAATTACAAAAGGAGCAACACACAGGATCTCTCCCTCACTAGTGTGGATTCCAGGCTAAGAAAAAAAGATGATTACAATACAGGATGTATATTGAAAGCTCATATACCAACGAATTGTGGTAAGTAGATAACCACAGGGGGAGCACCCCAGTTCGTGTGAAGCACGAAGCACATTTTTTGCACCTGATGGACACTGATATATGGACTAATAGTCATTATTTATGAATGGACTTTTTTATTGCAATATTTATTAATTGTTTTTGCACAAATATTAGCTTATTTTGCACAATTTATTCATATGGTTGCACAAAGTTATAAGTTTATTTTGCAACATTTGCACATTTGCACAACTTTGGCGTATTTTGCACAAGTTATACTCTTAGGCTCCATGTACACAGGACGCTGGAAACGGCCGTTTAGGAGCAGTTGGGCGTTTTTTTTAGAAGCCCCTGAACCCATCTACATTTTATATCTTATCTGTCCATGTACACCAGGTCGTTTGCGGTCATTTGCGGGCAGTTGCGTTCAGGGACTTTTTTTAGAACGCAATTATTTGCGTTCGAACGTGTGTTTCCCGGCGTTTCAAACGCAAATTTAAAGGGGAATAATGTTTTTGACCTCTAGGAACGGTTCTAAGCGCAAACGCCCGCTAAACGCGAGTACAAACGTGACCGAACGGACGTTTCAAACGTCCTAAAAATTGAAGCATTCAAAGGGACTTTTAACAACGTCCCGTGTACATGGACCCTTAATTGCACATTTATTTGCACAACTTTGGCGTATTTTGCACAAGTTATACTCTTAGGCTCCATGTACACAGGACGCTGGAAACGGCCGTTTAGGAGCAGTTGGGCGTTTTTTTTAGAAGCCCCTGAACCCATCTACATTTTATATCTTATCTGTCCATGTACACCAGGTCGTTTGCGGTCATTTGCGGGCAGTTGCGTTCAGGGACTTTTTTTAGAACGCAATTATTTGCGTTCGAACGTGTGTTTCCCGGCGTTTCAAACGCAAATTTAAAGGGGAATAATGTTTTTGACCTCTAGGAACGGTTCTAAGCGCAAACGCCCGCTAAACGCGGGTACAAACGTGACCGAACGGACGTTTCAAACGTCCTAAAAATTCAAGCATTCAAAGGGACTTTTAACAACGTCCCGTGTACATGGACCCTTAATTGCACAGAGATATTAGTTCATTGAGAGCAGCGCTGCAATATTCGGTTTCTACTCACTTTAAAGGCACCAGCACTTTAACTTGCAGCAAGCAGCCACTGATTATTTTGTAAACATTTAAATCTCACATATATACTTACCATAAGCGCGAGGATATACCGTTACACATTAGGTTATCTGTGTCTGTATGCTCCATAAAAGCCCATTGTTAAATTTGTAATAAATTGCTGTGTGTGGCTACTGTTCCATCTCTAAGCTACTAGATCTACCAGACTCAGATCTGTGGGTGTGTGTGTGTGGTCATCTAGCAAATCAGTCAGTTGACAAACCACAAGTGGTGACAAGCTACTCCACTTTGTGGGTGTGCGTCAGTAGGAAAAGTGGGAACGCAAAAATTCTAACTCACAGGATAGCTTAATGAATCCTTTGAACCATAACAACCACTGATATTTGGTAAGCGGTAAGAGAAAATGAAAAATTGTTTTAAGAGTCTTGTGCATATAACTTGGAAGGTGTCTGTGAATGTGTCAATGACTGGTCAGGTTCTGTACCATTACTGACCTTTACCTACTACAAATGCTTATATGCAGAGAACAATATCTGAAACCAACAAAAAGAAGCTCGAACACAGAACATTTAGGATAGAAAATGGAGCTTTACTTGGGACATATAAGTCAGTACATGTGTTTCTTTCATGACATTGGCTGCTGTCCTTATTCAGTATCATCTCAGTATAACTGGGTGCATGCAGTGTTACCTGATAATCGGGTTTGGTGAAGTAATCCAAACCGCTGATGTGCTCTAGAAACACATAAAACTCTGGGGGAAGGTGCTTCAACATAAGGCGATGCTCATAGCGTTCTTTTATGGAGCCTACTTGTTCCTGTGAAAACAAATTATGTAGTTAGGGTATACGAGGACACACAAATAACACATATTGCATTACAAATGTTACCCACCTAGCTCAAAAAAAAAAAAAAAAAACCTCAGAAAGTGAAAAAAATAATAATTTTGCTGTACTTCTATGGATCACAGAAGTGCAGTTTGTTCTGCCCCCCTGTGACCCGTTTTCAGCAGACAGTGAGATGAAGCCGGCGTTGGCTGTCACAGGCCTGGTCCAGGCTGGGGAAAGATCGCAAATATATGGTCGGGATCCACTCAGATATCTGGACTGGCACCCGGCTTAGCAAGCCGCTGGGAGCCTGAGCCAGATTTTCCTGCCCCCTCCACAGCCAGAGCAGAGAAGAGAGCTGGTGACTGACAGTCCCCAGGTCTTTGCTCACGGAACACTGAGAATCGAGCAATCAGCGATGTTTGATCGCTTGGTTCTCAGTCTTAGAGCCAGCCAGGGACAGATGCAGCATTGGACCGAGTCCACCTAGGTAAGTGGGAATAAAAAAAAAAAAAACCTTCTCTTTTAACCACTTTAAAGTGTGTGTCCATTTTTCCTTTTGGATAAGGTCGAGGAATGACTAGAAGATTAACGGTTTTCTGGGACTCTGGGCATTGGAGAGATCTCTTTACTTATGATAATGGAGACAATGGCCAGACTACAAGTGCGGAATTTTTTTTTTTTGTAACCTTGTCATATGACACATAATAAACCTAAGTACCCCCATACTAAGCTCCTGAGCACCCCAAGACCCTACACACCCTAGAATGCTCAAATACTGTGTGTACATCCAGCTCAGCAAACAAATGGAGCAAACCAGCATTTTTATTACTGTACAAAATACCAATAGGATGACCTACACCAGGGGTCTTAAAACTATGGCCCTCCAGTTGTTCAGGAACTACAATTCCCATCATGCCCAGTCATGTCTGTGAATGTCAGAGTTTTACAATGCCTCATGGGATGTGTAGTTCCGCAACAGCTGGAGGGCCGTAGTTTGAGGATCCCTGACCTACACACTTTTTGTAAACCTACACCAAACTGTCAAACCAACCATTCACCAAGCATAAGCCATGCTTTTGGTGTACCACTATATTACCCTATTGAGTTTATGTGTGCTGGCAGACAGAGCAGGATAAAGCAGCACTATGATCATGGAGAAGAAAAAAACAAAAAGAACCGAAAAGGCCAACTAAGAGCAGAAGCTGATTTATTCTACAGCACCTCATAGGGTTGTCTTAGCAGTCACCCAAGTGGTTTCTTACAGTGTCAGGGTACAGGGATAGTGAAACTTTGTTTAGTTTGTGTATTGGGAGAGCTGCAGTTTTTTTTGTTTTAGGTTATATTGAGGATTGTATATTTCCTTTGCCGGCAGCCATTTTTTTTTTATGGTGTAGCGCTGAGCTTTTTATTTTTTTCTTCATTTTTACAGTGATTGTGAGCCCTTGTAGAATGCTTACTCGGGGTTCCCCAGGGAGCGGAGTCTAAGCCCCAGCCTCCATCCTCACCAGGGCCTCTAGTGGTGGGGATGAACTTGCAGCAAGCTGGAACCAGGTTGCGGCCCCTCTGTACACCCAGCTAAAGATGCAGAGACCACTCATGTGTGCAGAGGACAAACGGCAAGAGACAGAAGGAAATCCAGGAAACAAGCCAAGGTCAGGGCGGGTGGCAGGCAAGCACAAATGGTAGATGAAGGTGGGGTCAGTACACGGAAGGTCAGACACTGAATAATAGTAGGCAAACAGGAGCTCAGAGAACTAGGCAGTTGCTCAGGCAATGCAGGCTGCACTGAGCATGCCTTTTATAAGGAAGAAAACTGGGAGGCAGGCTAGGAAGGGATAGAAGGGAAAGAAACTTTAAACCCACAGAAAAGCGTGAGCACAGAAGCCAAACACCACACGTGAATGGAATCACAGATCTAGGAGAAGCACTGCAGCAAGGAGGTAAGAATTACAAAGGCAGGAAACTGCAGGCTAAATTGTGACACACAATAAATGTAGTAACAAAGGTGGTAGTGTAGTAACACTTGTGCAGTGTTAAAAAAAAAAAAAAAAAAAAAAAAAAAAACAATCCATTACCACCAAAAATGCCATAGGCTATTGTTAGAAGACAAATCATGAAGCAACGTGTAAAGGTACCCTTGGGCAGTTATAAAGCAAAATGCTCATGTACAAGGCCACAGTAAAAAAGCTGAATTACTATGGTTCTCAAGAGTACATATATGTATCGGGACAGTAAACTGAACCTGCAACGGTAAAAAATACAGGAAAAATATCACAGATTCTTAGCAAGCCTTATCCCATGAATGGATATCCTTTAAACCCCAGTCTTTCCATACTGGGAACTTTGACTATTTTACCAGTGGAGTAACTATAGTATTCTAATAATAGTAATAATAGTAATTCTAGTATTTATTTCTAGAAACCATTTTTTAGAAAAAGAGATATGTTGACAATAAGCAAAGATCAATAAAGTGCAGTAGTTCAACATCTATATGTAAATATAAATGCAAGTACTTTTACATAACCTTTAAATAAATGTGGAAATCAAGCACCGTTACCTTATCTTTAATTTTCCTCCAGGGAAGCTGACCAACCACAAACTCAACCAGCATGTAGAAAAGGGACCACAGATCGTCATGTCGACCCATCTCCTACATTGACAGAACGTAAGTGAAGAATAAATGGAGCCATTTGCTTTTGGACATAAATTCAAGCAACTTTATAATGATTGCTATAATTCTGAAAAGAAAAAAATCAAACATCTGTACAATGCAACATGAGATAATGAAATACTGCATCAGTACAGACACAGCTCATATAACACAATAGTAAATTGTTTTATGGTGAGGAAGTATATGTCTAAAGCCATAACAAATAAAAATGGATTTTTGTAAAATCTTACCGTAAAATCCTTTTCTCTTAGCTCATCGACAGACGTAGTCCTCGGTGATACACCACCTTCGGGTTATGTTACCTCCGCAGGAGCAGGACTAGACAGGAAATTAAAAAGCTCTGGCCACACCCCAGGGGCAGTCCCAGAGGGCATATCCTCCCTCTCTCTGCCTCAGCAAATCAGTTATGTGAAAAAGCAGTGCTTAGAGAATTTAACCCAACCCAACTCCAAAACAGAGGGGCGGGGACTACGTCTGTCGATGAGCTAAGAGAAAAGGATTTTACGGTAAGATTTTACAAAAATCCATTTTTCTCTAGCGCTCATCGACAGACGTAGTCCTCGGTGATACACCACCTTCGGGACGTCCCAGAGCAGTATCACAACTGAGGGGTGGGAAAATGGAAATCAAATCCCAATCTAGAAGGCCCAACCGGTGCCAACTAGAAGTTTACAATGCTCATCCTTAATGATGAGACTCAACAAAACATTTTTCAAACAGAAAAAAACCCTCGAGGTAGACCACCGGTCTCCTCAAATTGCGGCCTGCAAAACCTTGCGGCCAAATGAGGCATCCGCCGATGCCGTCACATCAATTTTATAGAATTTAGTAAAGGTATGTACCGACGACCAAGTGGCCGCCTTACATACCTGGACCACTGACGCCTGATGGCGAAAGGCCCAGGAAGTACTGAGCGCTCGAGTGGAGTGCGCCCTAACAGGGAACGGAGGACTCTGACCCTTAATAGAATAAGCCTGTACCACCGTTTGTCTAATCCATTTGGCAATGGTCGCGGCAGATGCAGGCAAACCCTTTCTGGGGCCATCCGTGATCACAAAAAGTGAATCCGTCTTACGGAATGATTCCGTAGCTTTCAGGTATACCCTGATTGCCCGAACCACATCCAAGGAATGCAACGCATGTTCCCGATGATGCTTGGGCTGAGGACACAAGGAAGGTAGTACAATATCTTCATTCAGATGAAAATCTGAAACCACCTTAGGAAGAAAAGATGGCTTAGGATTAGGTACTACCTTATCCCTATGAATCACTAGGTATGGGGACTGGCATGATAATGCAGCCAGTTCTGACACCCTGCGAGCAGAAGTAATAGCCACCAAGAAGGCCACCTTCTGGGATAAAGTAAGCAAGGGAATCTCCCTGATGTTTTCAAAGGGAGGTTTCTGTAGAACCGACAAAACCAAATTAAGATCCCAGGGCGGTAAGGGCGCGCGGACTGGAGGAGCCAGGTGCCGCACCCCCTGGATGAAATTCCGCACCAAGGATTTGGTAGCTAAAGGTTTCTGAAAGAAGATTGCTAATGCTGAAACTTGACCCTTGATGGTGCTCAAGGCTAGCTTCTGCTCAACCCCTTGTTGCAAAAAGGCCAATATTCGAGACACCGAATAGGTACGTGGAGGAAATCCTAAAGATTCGCACCACGCAATGTAAGTCTTCCATGTGTGATAATAGACTTTGCTGGAAGTCGCTTTCCTTGCTTTAATAAGGGTAGGAATGACTGAAGTAGACAAACCTCTGTCCTTCAGTACTTGGGTCTCAATGGCCAGGCCATTAAAACCAGCGACTGTAAAGCACGAAGGTAAATAGGTCCTAGAGACTACAGACACTCCTTGAGACGAAGTTCCCACGGAACGTCTGCGACTAACATGTCCAAGTCGGCCAGGCCGGCTTGAAGAGGCCAGCCTAGAATTTCTAGGACCACTGGCGCTGATAGGATCTGAACCAGGCGTCCCTAGAGCTATCTGGCCCCGACCATCCGAGAAAGTCTGGTCGTTTTCTGTTCCCACACATTTATCAGATACCTGATAGTTATCAGGAAAGGTGATCTTTTCTGGTTGAACCTCAGGGACCGAAGTCACCCGACTAGAGGCTACTTGGCCTATCTGGTCAATCAGATCCGATTCCTGTAAGGTATCGGGACTAATCTTAGGAAAAGGTAAAGGAAAAGATCTATACAGGGAACGGTAACTACCGCTTCCTGTACTTAAATGTTGGAAGGGAAGAATCGCACCGGTAGTAGTGGTAGATGCTCGATCTAATGTCCTGAATACCGGTGAAAACGTCCCCCCACCCTGAAATCGGGTGGGGGCGCACCTTCAGGCTGTGTACTCCTTTACTTCGGGTTTGGCTGGGTTGGTCCTCTGCTTGTCCGACCATCCCTTCTTGAACCCTCCTGGAGGAGTCTTGCCTTTCCCGGGAGTACCAGCCGGGCGCCCTTTATGGGCGGTAAAGAAAGGTCCTCGCTTTTTGCGAGGTCCCTTAACTTTTGCAGCCTGTGGCAAAAAAGTACTCTTGCCCCCGGTGGCATCCTTAATGATTTCATCTAGGTTGGCTCCAAATAGACGATTCCCCTGAAAAGGGAGATTGGTCAAAGTCTTTTTGGAACCTAGGTCAGCTGACCAGCATTTTAACCACAGCACACGTCTGAGGATCACTGCTAACTTAGATGCATGCCCTAACAAGGGAGTAGTGTCCAAGGCTGCGTCACAGATAAACCGTAGCCCTTGTATGATCTGTTCTATCAAATCAGATGTCTCCTGGGGAATATCTTTTCCCCTAAGATCTTGGCGTACCATTTTCGCCCATTCCGTAAGTGTCTGGGAAACTAGACCAATAACAATTACTGGTCTAAATGCTGACCCTATCAGAGAAAAGATAGTGCGGGACTCCGCTTCTATCTTTCGATCCACCGGATCCTTAAAGGACGAAGTGTCCTCCACTGGAATAACCGTGGCTTTATTCAGCCTGGAAATAGGCGGATCCACGACTGGTGGTACCGTCCATTTCTTAATGATGGATTCCTCAAACGGATAGCGTCTAGCAATACGCTAGGAAATAGTAAAGGTACGTTTAGAATGCTCCCATTCTCCTTTAATCTGATTACCAAAACATTTAGGTACAGGAAAGGCCTTCGCCGTCTTGATGGGCTTATTAGTCCCAAAAGGCCTTTCTGTTTCAGTTGCCTCTGCCGGTAAAGCCTCAAGTTTTAAGGTTTCTTGCACTGCCACAACTAGTGCGTCCACCAATGCTTCTTCCTGAATTATAGCAGGAGAAGAAGCGTCCTCCTCACTGTCTGAGGGGGCTTTACCTGGGATAACAGCCCTTGCAGAGGAACCTGCAACTGCAGTGACCATCTCTGAATCAGAGTCAGAGGTGTCAGATAGTATAGGGGTAGGCGGGGGTCGCTTCCTTGACCCCCGTCCCTGACAGGCCGCCTCCACCCGAGCCACCATAGACTCCAAAATTGCTGTAAATGACTCTATACTCTGTGCACCGGCGGGTCCCGAGGCCCCCTCGAGGGAAACAGGTGGGGGAATATGTGTGGCAGGGTCCATAATAACTCCAGTTACTTCCTGGATGATATAATACAAAAGTAAAGAAAAAACTTTTTTTTTTTTTTTTTTTGACCCTCAGTGCCACAAAAAAACCCCTTAGTGTTACCTGCTAGGGATCCCTATCGATCGAGAGAGAGAGAGATAGACCCCCAGGCTCACCACTTGATGTTCAGAGTTAAACTGCAACAGCTTACAGCGCTGTCTTAGACAAACAGGAAGTCTTTTGGCTGGCTGCCCAGGAAGAAGGGAGGCGGCTCCGCCCCTCTGCACGCCTTCCGGCGCCTCCCCCAAGCTCCACGAGGTGTAGAATCACCTCAAACATGGCCGCCCCCATGCTGGAGACACGAGGCTACGCCAAAATGGCGGCTCGTGCGATCCAGCAAAAAAAATGGCGGCGGCCTGTGCTGACTAGCGGTGTGCTGCAGGCACACAACACTCTCTCTGCATGGGGATATGGCGTGGTTGGCGGTACCGGCCCTGGCGGACCGCATGGCCGTTCGGGAGGCCTGCTAATAGCTGGAGATCTGATTTGGAAGGCAGTCTACATGTCCATGGCTTCTGACTGGTAGGTAGCTTATACTTAACCCATAAGATTCCCAGAATGCCACAGATTACATCTTTAAAACATGTATACAATAGATTGTTAGCTCCCAAACCAAGCCTCCTGGCTTTTTGCACACATAAAATCACACTCAAAGTAGGAGGATTTGTGACATGTTATAGGATAGAAAGAACTCTTTCTTACCATACAGAGAGGGGCCCGCGTTCACCACAAAACCCGTCAGGGAAAAAGGGGGAACATACTACTCACCATACCGGAACCAGGCGGGCACCAACTCCTGACAGTACCCCTCTCCACCGGAGCGGGAGGGCTGTCGACCGATACGGACGCCGTGACTCATGGTCTTTGGCGTTTCAGCGAGACGTTTAACTCGCGGGTTCAGTCCTTTTAATGGGACTTTGTCGCGGCCGACCCAGCGCGGAGCTATGGCCTGCACGCGCTCGTAGGCTGAACTGGGGTGACCACCGGATCTCGACATCCAGCCCGTCGCCCAGTTCAGCTTTCTTGCTTGAAGATCTCACAGGAACACTGGAGAAAAAAAGCTGTCTAAAAATCCTTTTAGAAAAAAATTCTTGCCAGGACCTAAGATCCCAGCAAGGTATCTAGGTCCTTACTCCTAACTAGACAGAAAATAACTGATTTGCTGAGGCAGAGAGAGGGAGGATATGCCCTCTGGGACTGCCCCTGGGGTGTGGCCAGAGCTTTTTAATTTCCTGTCTAGTCCTGCTCCTGCGGAGGTAACATAACCCGAAGGTGGTGTATTACCGAGGACTACGTCTGTCGATGAGCGCTAGAGAAATATAGTATTTGTTTTGTCAAGAAATTTGGTTATATGCAGTGGGTATAGAAAAGAATCCCCCCCCTTTAAAATAATCACATTTTGTTGCGTTGCAGCCTGAAATGAAGACAGACACGGTTTTCGTATTATCCAGCTGTATTTACTCTACTGTATAACATCCCAGTGAAAGATATACCACTAAAATGTTATAAAAAATGTAAAAAAAAAAAATTCAAAAACAGAACCACTGAGTTGGAAAAAGCATCACCCCCATGTGTCAGTATCTTGTTGAACCATCTTTTTGTGTCAGTTCCAGCCTTTCGTCTGTTGGGATGTCTCTACTAACTTTGCACATCTAGACTTTGCAATATGTGTCCCCTCTTTGCAGAACTGCTCAAGTTCAGTTAAATGTGATGGTGACAGTTTGTGGACTGCAGTCTTAAAATCATTCCACAAATTGTCAATGGAGTTTAACCACTTCCATATTGCCCACAACAGTTTTACATTGGTACTTTGACGTTAAATACCGGTGTTATGGCAACAGATAGCTGCCATAACCCTGGTATTTTCTTACAGGGAAGCGGTCCTCTTTCATACAAAAGTGAACCCAGCAGCGAATTTGTGAGGTTTTTTTTGACCCCAGATCTCACATTATAGAGGACCTGTCCTGCTTATGTCTATTATAAGGAATATTTACATTCCTTGTAATAGGAATAAATTTTTTTTTTAAAGGGACAGAGCAGAAGCAAACACATATGCAAGTCACGCCCGCATATGTAAACTGTGTTCAAACCACACTCCTCTAACTCTAAACTGGTAACCTGTAGACATTTTTAAAGCGTCGCCTTTGGAGATTTTAAAGTACCAATGTTTGTCGCCATTCCACGAGCGTGCGCAATTCTGAAGCATGACATGTTGGGTATCTATTTACTCAGTGTAACATTATCTCTCTCATTATAGAAAAAAAAACTGGGCTAACTTTACGGTTTTCTTATTTTTTTAATGAAAAAAGTGTATTTTTTACCAAAAAATTGCATTTATAAGACCGCTGTGCAAATACAGTGTGACAAAGTGTTGCAATGATCTCCATTTTATTCTCTAGGGTCTCTTTTCTTAAAAACAACAAACATAATATACTTACCTGCTCTGTTGAAGTGGATTTGCACAGAGCAGTCCAGATCCTCCTCTCTCAGGTTCCTCTTTGATACTCCTGGCCCCTGGCTCCTATCGAGTATTAGGGGGTGCTGGGGTGGCTGCTACACACAGCAGGTTTTTTTATCGTAATGCATAAAGATAAAAAAACCTTCTAACTTTACATCTCCTTTAAATCTGGGCTCTGACTAGGCAATGCAAGGACATTCACCTTTTTCTCCTTCAACCACTGTGTGGTCATTTTGCTGTGTGCTTTGGGTTATCGTAATATTGAAAGGTAAACCTTCTTCCGTTTGACAACTTTCTGGCAGAGGGCAGCAGATTGTCCTCAAGAATGTGATGGTATTTTGCCCCATCCATTTTTCCTCCTGTCCTGACAAGTGCTCCAATCCCTGCTGCAGAGAAACACCCCCAAAACAGGATATTACCACCTCAATGCTTTACTGTAGGGAACAGTGTTGTTTGGATGGTGAGCTGTATTGGATTTCCGCCAGACATCTCGTTTGGAGGCCAAATCACTCCATTTTAGTCTCATCTGACCAGAACATCTTTTTCCATGTGGCCTCAGAATCCTCAAGGTACATTTTGGCAAAGCTCAGTTGTGAATGAATGTGGCCTTTCTTGTGGAGTGGCTTTTTTTTCTTGCAAGCCTCCCATACAAGCCACATTTGTGGAGAATTTGTGATATTGTTGTCACATGCACACAATGACCACTCTTTGCCATATATTCCTGCAACCGCTTCAGAGTTCAGAGTTGCTGGAGGCCTCTTAGTAGCCTCTCTGACCAGTTCCCTCCTGGCTTTTTTATACAATTTGGAGCGATGTCCTGATCCAGGGAGGGTCTGTGTTGTGTCAAATACCTTCCACTTCTTAATAGACATCACTATGCTTCTAGGCATTGATAAAGCCTTTGATATTTTTTTGTATCCATCTGCTGACTTGTGCCTGTCCACAATTTTATCCTGGAGATCCCAGTGAAAGTGACTTGCTACCCATAGTTGATTGTTTGCTTCAGTTGCACTACAAGGGACTGAAATTCTCCAAGAAAGCTTTTTTCACGCTGAGCTAATGAAAATGACAACAGCTGATCACAGTTGAAAGTCAATCACCTTTGTGTGCCAGCGAGAAGATGATTAGCTACACCTGATTGAGTTTACAAGTTATTTTTAGGAGGGGGGGGGGGGGGTGATCCTTTTTCCAACTCAGTGATTGGGTTTATTTTTTTGACATGTTGGTGTTATATCATTCACTTGGAGGTTATAAGTTACGCAGCATGTAAATACAGCTGGATAAAACAAAAACTGTGTCTCTCTCAATTTCAGACTGCAAAGCAACAAAATGTGATTATTTTAAAGGGGTGTGATCCTTTCTATACCCACTGTATATATATTGTCAAACTCACTGAATTGTGTTTCAGGAGTCTAATCAAATGGTTTGAATGTCACCTAACCGGTAAAACGCCCAATGATTTATCATGCAGGTCTACTTTGCATGATAGAGAGATAGATAGATAGATAGATAGATAGATAGAGAGATAGAGAGATAGAGAGATAGATAGATAGATAGATAGATAGATAGATAGATAGATAGATAGATAGATAGATAGATAGATAGATAGATAGATAGATAGATAGATAGATAGATAGATAGATAGATAGATAGATAGATAGATAGATAGATAGATAGATAGATAGATAGATAGATAATTTTTTTTTTAATCAGTGCAAAAAAAAATAAAAAATTAAACCACTTACCCGATTCCTGTGTGCATTGACAGAAGCATACCTAACTGTCCCGCGGAACCCAGCTACAGTCCGAGGCTACGAGAGAAAAAATAATTTATTTTTTAAAAACCGATACATCACATTAAGCACTCATATTCAGAGAATAAATATTCTATGTTCAAGTAAGTATCTGAGTCAAGCAGTAGAGCTCATGCACCCCGGAACGTTTTTACAGCTGCTGTTAGGAGCATCTTAAGTTTTTTTCCATCCATGCACACAAACTTTCAGAGGCGTTTGGAAGCATAAGCGTTTAGGGGCAGTAGAAAGAAAAACGAGAAAATAGGGCTGGCTGAGGTGACATGGAGACTTGAGGCAAGACCGACATCCCTGATAGGCAAGAAAAAGGAGGAATGACCCCCCCCCCCCCCCCCCCCGGTGGGAATTTTAAGGTCTTAAAATTTTAGTATTAAAGTTTTACACTATTTAGGTGAAAGACGTGTATGATAAATATATTTTTATATAATAAAATACATTTTTTATCATACACATATACTAAAAACCTATATAGTGTAAAACTCAAATACTAAAATTTTAAGACCTTAAAAGTCCCACCAGGGGGGGGGGGTCATTCCTCCTTTTTGTAGAAAAAAAACAACAGCATGTGTTTCCAGGAGCAGAGGCTTTTGAGCTGTAAAATGCAAAATGCTGCTAAACACTAACTAGCTACAAGTTGCATTTGCCATTTTTACATTATAGAAAGCTGAAAAACGCCCATTAACGACTTTCAAAAACGCGGCTAACAGCACGTTTTTAACGCTGCTTTTTCCTAGCAGTAGCGCTGGCTTTTTTTAAACATCATGTGTGCATGAGGCCTTACTAAAGGAGTGTCTGCAAAAAAGCTGTAACATTATCACATTACTGTCCACAAATAATGTAAAGAAGTGTACACATAAACAATAAAAAGATTTACACATTAGTACACATAATACGCTTTACATATTAGTACACATAATACGCTCAAACTGTTCACTCTGTCGCACTGATCTTTGTTTTACAGTATATAAAATCAACAAATACATAAGATTTTATGGTGCTTTGCTTAGGTTTTAAATGGTTATTTCATCTTTTACCAAAAAACTTCCTATGCAGGTGTGGCATCAGCAAGTGCGTTGTTGCTAAGACATTCCCAGAATCAAAGATTTGAGCTCCCATACTCCCACATGTGTTGTCCACTCACTACCTCCTTCGCCAAGCGCACAGCTACTGTGACAAGGGAGGGAAAGTGCATGCATGGGGGTTTGAATTGGCTGGGAGTGTCTTAGTAATGTTCTAGCAACAAGGCAACATGGGGCAATGCTAAATTTGAGTTTTTTCAGTCAGGCTTCAGGAAGTAAAATGTAAATGGCCTACACCTACAGCAAAGGGCATTATTTAGCTGTAGCCAAAGTTTGTATAGTTTGGACAGTTTGATAATATCTACAGCAGAGGCCCTAAAGAATAAAATTATGGGTATTGCAATTGTCACACGATATTTGTGTAGCGGTTTCTCAAATGCAATTTTTTTTAAAAAAGTTGGGATTTTTGACTTACTGTAAAATCTATTTCTCTGATGTTCATTGACGGACACAGCACCTGATTCTTCGCAACCATTGGGTTTTCCTGCCCCCTACAGGAGTAGGACACTAGGCAAGAAAAAACTTGACTATTTATATATGGCCAGTCCCAGGGGGTATACACCTACTCTCAGCTAAAGGGCACTCAGTTTATTTACAAGCACTGTCAGAAGAAAGCCAACTCCACAAAGGGGTGGGTGCTGTGTCTGTCAGAGAAATAAATTTTACAGTAAGCCAAAAATCCCATCTTCTCTTTCGTTCACTGGCGGACACAGCTCCTGATTCTTAACCATTGGGATATCTCAAAGCAGTGTTAAACATGAGGGGTGGCAAAAAAGCAGAAAACAAAATTCCCAAGGCTAACCATAGCCAACCAGGTAACATGGAGCTCAACCATAAACAACTGGAGCTCACCTGAAAAACACAATACACCCTCAAAAAGGACCAGGTCCTCTAAACAGCAGCAAGCAAAACCTTGCAGCTAAAAGAAGCATCCGCAGATGCCAACACATCCACTTTATGAACATTTTTTAAAAGTGTGCACCAACGACCAAGTGCCCACTTTGCAAACCTGCGTCACTGGCACTTGATGACGGAAATCCCAGGAGACACTAAGCACCTTAGTAGAGTGCTCCTTGACAGGGAAAGGAGGAACCTGACCCCTATGCAATAGGCCTGAACCACCGTCTGTCTGATCAATCTGGAAATGGTCACATAAGAAGCGGACAACCCTTTGTGCGGTCAGTACGTAAACACAAATAGAGAGTCTGATTTCATAAAAGACTCCGTAGCTTCCAGGTACACCCTAATTGCCTGGACCACATCCAAGGCAATTTCCTTTGGATGTTTGTCATTTGAATGAAGACATTGTGTTGCCTTCCCTGTATCCCAAGCTAGTCAGAGACCCCCTTAGAAAAGAATGACGGACAGGGGCGAAGCACCACCTTATCCTTGTGAATCACCAAAAAAGGTGGACAGGATAACGCCACCAGTTCCGACACCCTGGTGATACCCACCAAAGAAAAGGCCACCTTCCGGGACAACGCAAGCAGGGAAACCTCCCGAATATTTTCAATATTTACTTCAGTAGAGCTGAAAAGCATCACATTAAGATCCCAGGGTGGCAATGGAGCCCGCACTGAAGGAACCAAATATCGGACACCCTGAAGAAAAGTACGCACCAGGGAGTGAGAGGCCAAAGGTCGTTGGAAAAACACCATCAAAGCCGATACCTGGTCCTTGATGGTACTCAAGGCCAATTTCTGTTCAACCCATCAATTAAAAAAAAGGTTAAGATCTGATCCAGAAGGAGCAAGGATGAACCCCAAGTGACTCACACCACTCAATATACGTCTTCCACATACAATGGTAGATCTTCCTAGAAGTAGATTTCCTAGCTTCCAACAGCGTAGGAATCACTGACTCAGACAAACCTCCATCCTTCAACACCTGGCATTCCAACAGCCAAGCCGCAATGCCAGAGACTGTAAAGCAGGATGGAAGATCGGTCCTTGGGACAGCCGATCCTCCCTGAGAGGAAGCCCTCCAAGGAGCATCGGCGACCAGCCGTACCCGAATGGTGTACCAAGATCGGCGAGGTCAGCCTGGACAAAATCCCTTCTGCTTTGATTCTGCACAGGAGGAGTTGTGGCAGAAACTTGAGAGGGCTTGGGAAAAAAAAAATAAGATAAAAAAAAAAAAAAAAAAAAAAAAAAATCGGTCAGCCCACTTTAGAATTCCGGCTACTTACCGAGCCAACCAGGACACTACTTGTGCCCCCATGGTGATGGACATAGACCACAGCCGGCTGTGGCATTGTCCAAATTAATTAGTTCCCGGACACCCCTG
This sequence comes from Pelophylax lessonae, assembly GCF_965119305.1. NCBI lineage: Eukaryota > Metazoa > Chordata > Amphibia > Anura > Ranidae > Pelophylax > Pelophylax lessonae. The sequence continues at coordinate 132,378,855 of NC_138780.1, forward strand.
AAGATGAACTATCCAATGAGCCAGACAAAGGCTGATTGGCAGAGTCCAGACTGCCTATTAATGTTCTGGAACTCCGACCAGAGTCCAGACCCCCCTGAGTACATCTATGCTGAGGACACCTTCCCCCCCCCCCCCCCCCCGGACAAGCTGGCATCCGTGGTAACAACAGGAGGAGAAAGGATTTTTCCTGTTGAAGTGCAAGAGAATGAAGCCACCTCTAGCGATCCTGGATCCTTGTCCCATTTCACCAGAATCCCTTTAGCAGAGATCTTGTGTGGACCTGTGCAAACAGATTGCCTCAAGGGTGCACACCATAAGGCCCAGCACCCGCATGCAAGCCCGGAGGGATGACCGTTTGCTGAACAACAGAAGCTGAATTGCCTCCCGAAAAGTCTGGAGATTTTCCAGGAGGAAGAAACACTCTGGCTGAGGTCGAGTCCAGAGTCAGACCAAGATAGTTCAGTTTTGGTGGACAGAACCAAAGCAGACTCCTGAAAGTTCAGAATCCAACGAACTCCCTCAGAGTTCACAGAGCAATCTCCAGTTGTCCATCAGAGCAGTCGTAGACTCCACGCGCAGAAGATAGTCTAGGTACCCTATTACCGTGATCCCCCGCCGACTCACACAATGCCAGCACCGGGGGCCAACACTTTTGTGAAGACCTGAGGAGCAGAGGTGAGACCAAAAGGTCCATGCCACAAACCGATAATGCTCCTAGCCCATGACAAAACAGAGGAAGCGTTGTTGACTGATACATATTAGAATGTGCAGGTAGGCGTCCTCAATGTCGATAGAAGCAAGAAGAAATCCCCAACGTAGGGACGCCACTACCGTGTGGATGGACTCCACATGGAACTTCTGTACTCGCACCAGCAGTTTAACGCTTTGAGGTCCAGAATTGGACATAACCTGCTTCCCTTCCTAGGAACTGTAGAGAGGTTTGAGTAAAAACCCCTGAAAACCTTCCGAAGGAACAAGTCTTGCACTACCCCAAAGAGACCCGTGAGTGATCTGGGGACAAGTGCAGGTTGGAAGGGAAGATCCTTTCAGGAGGATAAGACCGAACTCTATCTCATAGCCTGACTGAATAACTTTGTGGACCCATGTGTCCTATACCAGGGAGGTCCATGGATCTGGAAACCAGCGAAGACATCCCCCCACCCCAGATATGGGTGGGCGCGCCCGTTCAAGCAGAGGCAGCCTTGTCCGCAGGTCTGGAAGAGCCTGCTCATGGCTTGCCAGACCAGGTCCTCTTGGAACCTCCGGTGGAGGCCCTGACTTTTGATCCCTTGTCTTGAGACCCTGAGGGACGAAAAACCTCTTTTGAGCCGAGGAGAATGGCCCACGTCTACGATGGGGCTCCTTGCCCTTGGTAGCCTGCGGTAGAGGAGAACTCTTCTCCCCTTTGAGACCCTTAATGATGTCATCCAAAGAAGCTCCAAACAGGCAATCCCCTACAAGGGGGGGTCAGATCAGATAAGGCCTTCTTAGAAGTCTGGTCTGCAGACCAGTATTTCAGCCAGATAATACGCCGAAGGACCACTGCTTATACAGACAGCCTAGAAGTCAAAGGAGCCGAATCCAAGAGGTATCACAAATAAACTGTAGCCCCTGGACAAACTGATCCGCCAGCTCTGCAAAAACAAGGGGAAGCCGTTTCCCCTCCAGGTCCCCGTGTAATAGTTTAGCCCACTCGGTCAGAGCTTGCGAACCCAGGGCAATAGTAAATATCGGCCTAAGTGCCGAACCAGCCAAAGCAAACATATGGCGGGCCAGAGCCTATGCTCTCCTATCAGCAGGATATTTAAAGGCTGGGGACTCCTCAGCCAGAATGAAGGTAACTTTATTTAACCCAGAAACTGACGAGTCCACTACAGGTGGGACCGTCCACCTTTAACGCAGTTAATCCTCATAAGGACACCGCAAGCAAAAAACACTTAGGAACCACTGCGTTTTGGACAACCCCACTGTTGTCGTAACAATGTTGTCAAAGTAAGCGGAAAAGGGAATACCCTTGCCACTTTGGAGGGCATGTGGGTGCCAAAAGGGACCGGCGCCTCCGACGCAGCATCAGCCGCAACCTCCTTTTTAAAGTGTGACACACTGACACAAACAGTGCATCCACCAGCTTTTCATGCGCAGCTAGAAAGCAGAGGAAACATCCTCACTACCTGAGCACTGGTGCGTGGACGCAGACCCAGTAGGGTCGCTATATACTAAGCTCACCTAGAAAACATAGCAATCAGGGGAGGTCGCCAACTGCGTACCCGCAAAGGGGACGCTGACCAAGGGACCACCTACTGGACCCCGCAAAAAAAACAAGGCGGTCGCCCTCTGAGCCCTCCATAGAGGGCATAACAGGAAATAGCCCCCTTAAAAGGGGCCGCCTGCCATGACGCAGACGTGCAGGCAGGGTACCCTGATGGTTCAGCAGTGCTAAAAGGGGCAGGTGCCCCACACAATAATGGCGGCAAGGCTGTCATTAAAAATGAAGCGCCCAGTGACCACCAAAATTTAGAGGGGCTGGGGGGGGGGGGGGAGGAGGGGAACCTGGGGTCCCATCATCCCAGGGAGGGGCCCACCTCCACCCTAAAACCCTCCAGGAGAAAGGGGGGGGACAGCTACTTCCCATACAAGGAACAGAGTGGATATAGGTATGGACAGACCACTGCTTCATCGTAATGTGGGTGCTTTCGGCCAGGAGGAAATGCTGCAACTCAGGCTGAAGCCAGTTTGTACGCGCCCTCGCGAGATGTTTAACTCGCAGGCCATCCCCCTTCTAGTGGGGCTATGTCGTGGCTGACCTAGCGCGGAGCAGTGGTCTGCATGTGCTCGCTGGTCGGACTGGGGGGACATTAGGAATCTAGATTATCTAGTGGCGCCTAGTCCGACACCTGATTGTAGATCACACAGGAACAAAATAATAAAGAGAGGAAAAAAATTCAACTTAAAAAAAGAAAATTGCCAGGACCGTAGAACCCAGCAAGGAACTAGGTCCTTACTCCTGACTAAGCAGAAAAAAACTAAGTGCCTATAGCTGAGAGTGGGTGTATACCCCTGGGATATTGCATAGGGGTCAGGTTCCTCCTTTCCCTGTCCAGAAGCACTCTACTAAGGAGCTTAGTGTCTCCTGGGCTTTCCGTCATCAAGTGTCAGTGATGCAGGTTTGCAAAACGGCCACTTGGGCGTTGGTGCACACTTTTACAAAAACTTTTATAAAGTGGATGTGTTGGCATCTGCGGATGCTTCTTTTGGCCGCAAGGTTTTGCTGGCTGCTGTTTAGAGGACCTGGTCTTCTTTGAGGGTGTATTGTGTTTTTCAGGTGAACTCCAGTTGTTTATGGTTGAGCTCCATGTTACCTGGTTGGCTATGGTTAGCCTTGGGAATTTTTTTCTGCTTTTTTCCTACCCCTCATGTTTAACACAGCTTTGAGATGTCCCAATGGTTAAGAATCACAAGCTGTTTCCGTCAATGAATGAAAGAGAAAATGGGATTTTTGACTTACTGTAAAATTAATTTCTCTGATGTTCATTGATGGACACAGCACCCACCCCTTTGTGGAGTTGGCTTTCTTCTGACTCTGCTTGTAACTAAACTGAGTGCCTATAGGCGTAGTCAAGCTTTTTTCTGCCTAGTGTCCTTCAGTAGGGGGCAGTATAACCCAATGGTTAAGAAGAATTAGGAGCTGTGTCCGTCAATGAACAAAAGAGAAATAACCTTTTTTAGATTTCAATGCACAAAAACAAATTGCTTGATAAAATATAAAAGAGGATGTTACGCTGAGTAAATAGATACCAAACAAGTCAAATTGTGCAACGGCAACAAACTATGTAAATTTTATTATCCATAGGAGACACTTTAAAAAGTCTTGTAGTTGTACACCCCAAATGGAAAACCGAGGGGAAGATTAACTAAAACTGGTGCACACTGAATCTGGTGCAGTTGTGCATAGTAATTAATCAGCTAACTTCAACTTTACTTGTTCAAATAAGCTTTGACAATAAAGCTGGAAGCTGATTGGTTACTATGCACAGCTGCACCAGACTCTGTGTGAACCAGTTTTATTCAATGTCCCCCATAGGTTAGGAGCGCACTGTTTAATATAAACAATTTTTTTTTCTTCTTTTCTTCATCCTTTGCTGCACCTTAGTGCTGATGTCCACCAGCAACATTTAGCCACTTCCTGCCACAATCACTGGGCGTATAGCCCTGATGCATGAAGCATTCAGCTGTGAATGTGGAGGATGTAGGTCAGGACGATGTGGGTGGTGAGAAGACTTTACTTTTGTTGAACACAACAATAAAGGCCTAATGCATGCTGGACAATTAGCCCCGATGCATTGGGCTCTGGTGTTTACCTGTGTCTGGAGGGAACAAGTGCACCGTCCAGCCTAACTGCTGGCAGCCTGTCCACTAAGAGTCTGACAGCTGTTACGGCTGGACGGATACTGCCATAAACACATGTACCGCTAGGTGCGTCGCCTAGCCCCCTATCGCCACAGCAGCTGCCAGACTCATAGCATTTGACAGCCTGCCAGCAGCAGGGCTGGATGGTGCACTGGTGCCCTCCAACCACAGCTAAATACTAGAGTCCCATCCACCGGAAGTAAATGTCCAGCATGCATGAAGCCTGAATTGTTGTGGTTAGCAAAAGTCAAGTCTCGCCACTCGCATCATTCCACCCTGCATCCTCCATGTTCGAAGGATATTTTCTGTTTGAGGGCTTTATAAAATATATTTCCTGAGAGTACAGGAGAATATTACACTGACTAGGCACACTCAGAAAATAGGCATGGGTGATCACTGAAGCTGCTTGCTACATTAGTCATAATTAAAAATTAGAAAAAAACGTGATAAAGAAAAAAACATGAGTACTGCTGTATGAATGTTATTTTAGGGCACTTCCAAACGAAAACGGTTTGTGCTGGCACAAAATAAGCATAGATTTAGTCTGTGTTTGCCAATACGATGGGTATGTTTTACACACTATGTTCATTTTTTACTGCTATTTGCATTTAGTTACTAAAGAAACCGCAATAATCTAATTGGTATGAAAAACAAACCTGTAAAAAAAAAAAAAAAAAATACTCAGGGCTCCCTCTGCTCTTGTGATTAGCTTCAGCAGTTCACAGATGGCCTTTTACTGACTATCTGGAGTTATGGTCCGTACACACAAAATCAATATTGTTCCTGCACTTTTCTAGGGACTGCAGAGAGCACAGCACTCTCTCATAGGTGTAAGCAATTGAATAAATAAATAGTGCCGCGCAGTATAAAGCGCTCCAAATGGGATATGTACGAATGCGTGTAATTATCAATCAGTGAATAAATATATTTAGAAGTGAAAAAGTTTTTACTTCAATATATTTATTCACTGATTTTATAAATCATTTATTCGCTGATCACGTTTGCACGTTTAACACTTTGAATCATGTGTTGATTGTCATTTATTCATTTTTATTTTGAGGTTATTTTGAGGTTGATCACCCTGTTTATATTGATAATTACACGCATTCATACATATCCCATTTGGAGCGCTTTATACTGCGCGGCACTATTTATTTATGGTCAGTACACACGATCTTAAAATTGTATGAAAAATACCATTATGTATTTGGCTGGACCAGTTTTATTATTTTTTTTTTTTTTTCCAAAAGCAACTAGGGTATTTTTCTGTCAATATTACTAATCAGAAAATATGGTACATACATGTAAATAATGGCGCTCACAATTATACATGAGCATCTTCCCAAATACCCCACACTCATGCTCAAAAAAATATACCCATGCGTTCAAGCACAAGAATGAGTATAACAGGTACAAAATATTTTGAAATACAGTAATATGGGCAGAAACATGCCACTGCTGGGAGTGCCAGGCACTGAACATGTGGCTGTATGGCCATACACCTGTAACTGCATCTATTTACAGTTGCAAACAGTATTTGCTGCTTAAGAAAGCTTTAATATTCAATAAACAGTGTTCTCTTGTATGTATGTAGTTGGCTTTAAGCCTGTAGCAGCATCTTTTTTAGAAGACACTATGAAATTAGCATCTTCTCTTTATCTGCTGCACAGCGCTCTTGCATTGAGCATTTAAATAAAATACAATACAGGCTATTGTAATTGTAGACCAACCAATGCACAGTTTTATTGAATTTTATACAAAATAGAGTTGAAGGAAAAGGAAAATAGAGCTCCCCTTCTGTTCATTTCAATCCTTCACAATTTCATTTTCACATCATTAGTGACCAGGCTGCAGAAAGCCAGGTGCCTGCATGTAAATCAAGTTAAGGCTCTGCCAGCAGCTGATGCAAATCTGTTATGCAACAAATCAAATCCTCCGCTCTCCTCTCAAACAAGCAAACACAATTATGTGACCAGTGTTGCCTGAAATATGTCAGGAGAATAAAAAACCTTTGTTACGCACAGGACTCCTGTGCAATTCGCACCGGAGCCGCTCCAGAGATAGGTGAACCGCCTCCATAGAGAGCCGGTCACAATCTCCTGACATGCGAATTGGATGCGGGGAAACCCGCACCCAAGTCGCAATAGTGTGAACCCAGCCTCAGTCTTGCAGACAGTCGTGCAGTAACTGACATCTCATTTGGCTAGCATTGTATAGCGCACACATCACAAAATGGCAGACCGCGGCCCAAATCCGGCTCCGGCTCGAGTTACCGTTTCATCCTGAACGGCCACAGTCCTGCCATTTAAGAGCCTGATCAGCTTCCCTCACTGCTGTCATCCTTATCGAGTTGTTATTGGTGGTAGGGAAGCTCTGCATGGACAGCAGGAGGGGGACATCTGAGGCAGTACAGCTCTGAATGGAGGTCGGTAGCTGGCAAGTTAATTAGCAGTTGATTGGTTGCTAGCAACCAATCATGAGCTGGTTACCAGAAAAAGTTGTGCAGCTCCCATCCTCCTTCCTGAGCTGTCCTGCCACCGATGTCCCCCAGCTGCCTTCTGGGCTCCATGCAGAGCTGTCCTGTCGCCGATGTCCCCCTCCTGCCTCCCAGGGTCCATGAGGACCTGTCCTGCCGCCGATGTCCCCCTCCTGCCTCCCGGGTCCATGCGGAGGTGCCTTGCTGCCGATGTCCACCTCCTGCCTCCCAGGGTCCATGAGGACCTGTCTTGCCGCCGATGTCCCCCTCCTGCCTCCCGGGTTCATGCGGAGGTGTCCTGCTGCAGATGTCCCCCTCCCATTGTCCAGGTTTAGCTGCCCTGCCTCCTATGTCAGCTTTTTATGTGCCTCCTGTCTTCAGCCCTGTGTAGGTAGGACATCAAAGAGCTGTCACTGCTGTGAAGGATATGTGGGAAGCCGAGGATGATTTGAAGGGGGGCTGAGGCAGGAATCTAGAGGAGGGGGGATTTTAAAGGGAGGGGGAGCTGAGAAAGGGAATGTAAAGGGGGGGGGGGGTTTAGGACAGGAGTGTAAAGGGTGAGGAAAGGAATGTGAAGGGGAACTGAGGACAGGAATGTAAAGGGAGGGGCCAGGAATGTGGAGGAGTAGGGGGTGATATAAAGGGGGCTGAGGACAAGAATCTGAAGAAGGAGGAGGTGGGTGATTTTAAGGGGGAATGAGGTAGCAATGTAAAGAGGGTTGAGGAAAAGAATGTGAAGGGGGAGGGGGTGTGACGAGAGCAATGTGAGGGGGGTGACATAAAGGGGGCTGAGGACAGTAATGTGAAGGAGGAGGGGGCCGATATAAAAGGGGGAAGAGAACAGGAATGTGATCGGGAGGTGAGATTAATGGGGGGACTGATGTGAAGGGGGCTATGATGTAGAGGGGGATTGTGATGTGAAGGATCTGAGGCTAGGTTTATATCACTGCTACCTGTGTTCTGCATGGAGGCTGTTTTAGATGCAGAAAAAGCAGTCCCTGACCCTATTTTTTAAAATTGCGCTGCACCAAGCTGGTTTGGCGGTCACAAAAATAAGCAGCGTTTGCACGATGCTTCAAAGTGCCATTAGGAATCAAACATGCGACCTCTGCTGGAAGAAAAAATTTTAGTGAATGGACCTCTGAAGAGGCTAAGTTAGGCATACTTTGCTACCAATCATTCTTAATTAAGGTACTGAGCAGGACCAAAAAAATAGGGCATCAAATGCTGATTACCAGGACCTTTATATACCAATTAATTGGAGAAAGGTTCAAGATCAAAACTTTCAGGGCATTATAGGTCTATGTGGAATGGACACTAACGTGTGGCTTTACTGACATGGTGTGCTATCAATGAAGTAAATATACAGCAACACCTAGGATCTGAGCCAAAGCCAAATGAGCTCACGTGTTGCAGTGTAAGCCCAAAGCAATGAAAATTCAAAAAAACAAGAAAGAAAAATTATACAATTCCCAATTCCAAAAAAATTGGGACTCTGGGTAAAATCTTTTTTTCATAAAATTGTAAAATTTCTCAGTTTAAACATTTAATATGTTTTCTATTTTCTATTGTGAATAAGATATGGTTTTATGAGATTTGCAAATCATTGTATTCTGTTTTTATGTAGAATTTTACAGTTTTTTTTTAAATAGGGGGTATAGTAATTATATGTATGTAGCACCCTCCTAGCTAGGTGCTAGAGAGTGAGTATAGATTTTGGCTCTGTCTGCCTATCAGAGGAGAAGCAGGTAAATTCAATATTTATTCCTCTCTGCTTAACAGAGAGCAGGATCTGTGAGTTAGGTCTGCTCAATGTGCTCAGTGTGTGATTCATATGGTCCGAGGGAGTGTCCCCACTGATCCAATGGGGAGGCACATTGGATAATGGAGGAAACTTGGCCAATGAGTACACAGGCTTTTAAACAGCATCAGCCGCACAGTATAGAAAAAGTCCATATTAGTCTATGCATGATGAAAAAGTGCAACATATAGGGCTGCCATTAGATGATACAATAAGCCAAAGGTTCCAACAAAGCTGGGAATAAAAAGAGAGAAGAGGCACCTCTAAGTGTAGACTTTAGTACATTTATTAAGATGTAAGAAACACTCACATCGGTTAAGGATTACAATTGTGATCCTTAACCGATGTGAGTGTTTATTACATCTTAATAAATGTACTAAAGTCTACACTTAGAGGCGCCTCTTCTCTCTTTTTATTCCCAGGGATTGGCACAGAGTGCTGTCTGGGTGCATTGTGGGGTGTAGTATAAAAAGCCAGGGGCATATGTGCATGAGGTCTTTGGCTGGTGAGCAGAGTCCTGGAAGGAGAGTGGCGGCTGCTTCCTCTTCTGCAGTGGTTGGTGTATGGTCACAGGCAGTCAGCCTAGTGATCCAGAAGTGTGGAGCTGAACCCAGAGGTCCAGGAGAGCTGACTAGAAGGAGTTGAGGCACTGGAGAAAGCAGTATCGTGAGTACAGAGGATTGTGCCTAAGGGCCTGACCAGGAAGGGGGCCACTCCGGAATAAAGTAGTCAGAGGATGGGTGTCAGCTGGTGGATAGAAAGGGGGTACTAGGCGAGTGCCCTGAAGATAAGTACTTAAGAAACATTACTTCAGAATCATCTGGTGGCAGGATGAAGCTGCGGCCTGGCCACATTCTCAGATAGAAGTCCTCAGCACTGTTGGACTATCCCACGCATCACTTCTCCCATCCCAATATCAAATAAAAAAATAAAAACAACAACCCCTAAACTGTTCATTGACTGAGCCAAAAAAGTAAAGTGTTAAGATTCCGCATGCAGTTGCTACGGGTAACCCAGGGGAATCCAAAAGTGTGAAAAACCAGCAGCCCTCAAGGGGGCAGTGTTACATATGTGTGTGTGTGTGTATATATATGTATACATATAAACACACACACACACACGTGAAACAATTACAAATATTACAGTGTGAAGTTCACTTACAAAAAGGAAGTTCCACTTTTCCTCCTCCTTCTCCTCTATCACTTTTGAAAAAAAGAATTTCCCAGGAGTGGGTACCTAGTTTTGACAGGTATCTGCCCCCATTTCCGTTCGGCTCAGATCATCAATATTTTATATTGGGCAGACTAGATGGGCCAAATGGTTCTTATCTGCCGACACATTCTATGTTTCTATGTTTCTATCAAAGAATAGCACCATCAGCGCATGCACAGTGGGAAGCCAGCTGTGAAGCCACAGGAAGTCATAGCCCCATCCCACAAGCAAGATGGTGGCACCAAGGACCTGAAGAACCGGCCGAGTTGGGGACAGTGCTGGATCCTTGGACTGGTAACTGTGTGTTTTATTAAAAGTCAGCAGCTACAGTATTTTTAGCTGCTGGCTTGGTTTTCTTTTTTTTAAAGATCCTCTTATTTTTAAAAGAACTGTATGTGGTACTGTTGCCCCCTTTAGCATGGCATAGCCAAACCGGTATAATCTGCAAATCATAGTCCTGTGCATTGTATTAATAAAGCAGAACTATACTGCATCTGAGCACTACAAACCAAAAACACAAACTCATTTTTAATATTTAAAGCAAACTCATCCATGTTTTTATTTTCTTGAGAAACCACTCTGAAATATACCCCCTAGTCCCACGCATTTCTGTGCGTGCCAATCTTGATTAAGGGCAGATGATTCATACTTTCTGGAATCTATCTGTGCTTAGCTTAGGCATGCAAGCTGGAGGGTGTGCTTAGTTGAGAAATTCCTTCCCTCCTCTACCAAACACTCTTGCGATGTATGACATAACTTGTCGAGACCTGGAAACCAAGAGGGAACTGAAGAAATGTAAAAAAAAAAAAGCCTAAAACAAATAAATATGATATACTTTCCTATCTTTTTAATAATGCTAGCAGCATAAGGATTCAAAAATAATCACTGTTGATTGAGAGAGTGATGTTCCACTTTAACGATATACATACCGGCCGTACATCTCCACAGGAGTTTGTAAACTGCCGTGCCAGCCCAAAATCCAGCATAAAACATTTCCGACAGGTGCTGGGGAAACGACCCATTGCAAAATTTGACTGTAAAAACATACAGGAAGAAAGTCATATAATATAAAACAAGAAAGAAATACATTCATCAGCTCACAACATTACAGGTGAACTCTAGAAAAAAATGAAACAAATGTATCTTAAAGTGCATACAGGGAACAATGCCTACCTGCTTAGGTCTTCAGTTTGTCAGGTCAAAACCAGTCCCCTTATCAGTAATCTATTTGGCAAACCTTTCTGCTCACCTATTGAGATAGCCTCTAATAGATGTGATTGGGAATAGCTCTATTTGCCATCACTTAAATATAATAAAGTGTCCATCCTTAACACTTAAGCCCCAGAAGATTTTACCCCCTTCCTGACCAGGGCCTATTTTGCGATTCGGCACTGCGTGACTTTAACGGACAATTGCGCGGTCGTGCAACGCTGTATCTAAACAAATTTGACGTCCTTTTTTTCCCACAAACAGAGCTTTATTTTGGTGGTATTTGATCACCTGTGCGATTTTTACTTTTTGTGCTATAAACAAAAAAAACAGCGTCAATTTTGCAAAAATAACAATATTTTTCAAATTTTTTTATATGAAATTCCCCCCCAAAAAAAGTAAAAATCAAAATTTAACATTTTGGGCCAATTTTTTTTTTACCATATGTCTGGTAAAAAAAAAAAAAATCGATTGGTTTGCGCAAAAGTTATTGCGTTTACTAACAAAGGGAAAGATTTTTGTCATTTTTGTTGTTTTTTTTTTTAACGCGTAATGGCGGCGATCTGCGATTTTTTTGCGGGATTGCAACATTGCGGCGGACAGATCGGACCCTTGACTGACATTTTTGGGGTTACCAGTGACAGTAACTACAGTAATCAGTGCTATACATATGCACTGTTACTGTAAAATTACACTGGCAGTGAAGGGGTTAACTTTTTTTTGAGAGGGAGGGGTTATGTGTATCCCTAGGGGCGTGATTCTAACTGTGATTGGCTGTGGCTTGAGGTGTAGGAACAGTGATCAACGGTCCTACATAGTAGAACCGTATGATCACTGTTTCTACACAGGGAGAATGACAGGCGGCTTGTTTACATCAGCCGCCTGCCTTTCTCCCTCTCCACCTGACGATCGCGAGTGACCGGCAGACATCGGAGTTCCGCCGGTCACACGCGCAGGGGGTCCGTGACCACGCGGGAGCGCGCCTCCGGCGGCGCGCGCTCGCTCCCTAGACCCTCACAGGCTAGCGACGTAGATCTACGTCACTCTGCCTGTGAGGGGCTGACCGCCGACGTAAATAGTCGTGCGGCGGTCGGCAAGTGGTTAAGGTTCCTCACTGCCAGCAATCACATACAAACCTAACTGTACTACGAGTCACCAACCTGGAACGAGCATGCACGAATTAGGTGCCTGGCACTGCATATGCACATGCCTGGTCCAAGTCATTAACTCAGCTGAAGGTGATTAAAGTACAATGACCTCTCCAGAGGCGCGACCCCGGGAGGACGTCATGTGACCCGGATCAACGAAAATACCGCCCGGCCATCATTTTGCTATAGGCCAGGCAGGTTAAAAAAAAGAAGTTGAAGAAAAAAAAAAAAAGAAAAGAAAACTCCTTTAATAGTATATTTAACAGACCAAAACAGAAAAAATAAAAGAAGCATTTGGAGAATGTCATACATACACGTTAACATATTCTATTCCTTTTGAGGGAAGTTACAAGAATTAATTTACCAGTAATTGTCCAAAAAAGTATTACATCAAACTTATCTCTTTAACCTTGCAATTGTTAATTTATGCTACAGTACATGATGTTCCACGGTTGTTGAAAACACTATTGAACAGATCAGTACACCCTTTTGGGATAAAGGTTTTACATAACTGATTAACAGCTGATCATTGTAAGCACCCCTGTTAGTATTGTTTGTCTCATCCCTCTAACTGCTACTTTGGATAGCTTGGTCCATTAAAAGAAGTTGAAAATATAATAGACTTACTTGCTGGATCACCAGGTAAAAATAGAGGTAAAAAAGACTAACAAAAAAAGCAAATGCAGCCATCAAAAGAATTAGTGAGCTGCAATTTAATACATTTTTGTTTTTGGGTATAATGTCGCTTTCGATAGTTTGCAGTCATGGCCAAAAATATTGGCACCCTTGCATTTCTGTCAGATAATGCACTGCTTCGCCCACAAAATTGTTGCAATTACAACTGTTTCGGCATTCTCATGTTTATTTCTTTTGTTTGTATTGCTATGACAAAAAAGTAGAGAAACAAAAAGCCAAATCCGACACATTCCACGCAAAACTCCAAACAAAAATTTTTCACCTTCTGAAAATTGTAGGAAATAATTGACACTCTCACCACCATGCTTGAATGTAGGCAAGACACACTTGTCTTTGTACTCCTCATCTGGTTGCTACCACACATGCTTGACACCATCTGAACCAAATAAGTTTATCTTGGTCTCATCAGACCACAGGACATGGTTCCAGTAATCCATATCCTTAGTCTGCTTGTCTTCAGCATACTGTTTGCAGGCTTTCTTGTGCAACCTCTTTAGAAGAGGTTTCCTTCTGGGATGACAGCCATGCAGACCAATTTGATGCAGTGTGCAGCGTATGGTCTGAGCACTGACAGGCTGACCCTCCAACCCTTCAACCTCTGCAGCAATGCTGGCAGCACTCCTATATCTTTTTTCAAAAGATAACCTCTGGATATGACGCTGAACAGGTGCACTCAACTTCTTTGGTCGACCATGGTGAGGCCCGTTCTGAGTGGAACCTGTCCTGGTAAACCGCTGTATGGCCTTGGCCACCGTGCTGAAGCTCAGTTTCAGGGTCTTGGCAATCTTCTTATAGTGCAGACTATCTTTCTGTAGAGCAACCATTCTTTTTTTCAGATGCTTGGAGAGTTCTTTGCCATGAGGTGCTATGTTGAACTTCCAGTGACCAGTAAGAGTGAGAGCGATAACACCAAATTTAACACACCTGCTCCACATTCACACCTGAGACCTTGTAACACTAACGAGTCACATGACACTGGGGAGGGAAAATAGTTAATTGGGCCAAAGTTGGACATTTTCACTTAGGGGTGCACTCACTTTTGTTGCCAGGGGTTTAGACATTAATGGCTGTGTGTTGAGTTATTTTGAGGGGACAGAAAACGTACACCGTTATACAAGCTGTACACTCACTACTTTACATTGTAGCAAAGTGTCATTTCTTCAGTGCTGTCACACGAAAAGCTATAATAAAATATTTCCAAAAATGTGAGATACTGTGTAATATATATATATATATACACACACATACATACACACACACATACATACATGCATACACACACACACATTATATATATATATATATATATATATATATATATATATATATATATATATATATATATCCCCCATAGTTTGTAGGCGTGTTAACTTTATGTAGCAGAATACATATTGCCCTAAATTTATTAAGAAATTCTATTTTTTACATTTATATTGGATAAGTTTTATAGCAGAAGGTATCTTTTTTTTTTTTTTTACAAAATTGTCAGTCTTTTTCGTTTATAATGCAAAAAATAAAAAAAAGGAAGCAGTGATCAAATATCACCAATAGAAAGCTCTATTTGTGGGAAAGCTCTATTTGTGGGAAAAAAGAACATACATTTTATTTGGATACAGTCTCGCACTACTGCGCAATTGTCAGTTAAAGTAACGCAGTGCCCCATTGCAAAAAAATGGCCTGGTCAGGAAGAGGGTAAATCTTCCGGATATCAAGTGATTAAGCTTTGACAAAAAACCTGGAAGTAGATTGGATTCTATGCAGAACTGCACCAGATTTTGCAATTTTTGTAAATCAACCCCAGATGCACACAAGCAGCTTTTTATCTTAAAGAAGTTGTACAGTCTGAAGGTTTTTTTTATCTTAATGCAGCAGCCTCCCCAGCACCTCCCAATACTTACCTAAACCCCATCTCTATCCATCGATGTCTACGAATCCCTCGGCGGTCCGGGACTCTCCCTACTAATTGGCTGAGACACAGCAGCTGCGCCACTGGCTCCCGCTGCTTTCAGTTAGCCAATCAGGAGAGAGAAGGGGTGGAGCTGAACAGCAGCTCCGTGTTGGAATAGACAGACGGAGCTGCAGCTCGGCTCAGGTGCCCCCATAGCAAGCTGCTTGCTGTAGGGGCACTCGACAGGTGGGAGGGGCCAGTAGAGCCAAAGAGGAACCCAAGAAGAGGAGTTGGGCTGCTCTGTGCAAAACCAACTGCACAGAGGAGGTAAGTAGAACATGTTTTTTTTTTAAATAACAAAACACAAGACTTTACAATCACTTTAATGCATAGAACGCATTAAGATAAAACCTTCTGCCTTTACAACCACTTTAATACTTGAGCTATTAGCCAGCTGCTCTAAATATATCTCGTGACAATATCTCCATTCTTTTTCAAACCAGTACACATAAGACAATTTCACATTTTTTGGCGATCTCTTTCCGATTCTAATGTATGTTTTTTGTGCCCATTTAACCATAAGCCCCACCCTACCTGTTTTGTTATCAAAACTTTGGTTTTACTACACAGTTTGAGTATAGATATATATATATATATATATATATATATATATATATATACATATATATACACACACACACACACATTATATATATATATATATATTATACATACACACAGGCATACACACACACACACTTTTTATATATTTATATTAATAGATTTTTCATATGTAATTTTTATTGTATTTATGATATAAGGGAGTACTGCGAAACTGTTTTTACTGGGATAGAACTGACAAAGGGCAGAGATCTATAGTTAGAGGAAGAAGATGAACACATCAGAAGGGTCATTTATGCCATCACATTACCTACAGTGGCATAACAAAGTAACACAGTTGCTATTCTGACATTACAAAAGTGAATGAGACATCACATTACTTATTGTAATATCACAGTAAGAGCCGTGACATTATATAGGTTTATGGTATCATAATGCCATTGCTACCAGTCCAGTTGTCCCTTGTCAGACAGTAGTGGGGATTTCAAGAGGGGGGTGGAATAGAATTCTGCCTCACTTCATTTAAACCATAGGAGAAAAAAAAAAAAAAAAAGGATCTACTGTAAGAACATCCAAGTTTACACATTTGTACTCACCGGTTTAATGTCTCTGTGAAGGAACCCTACAGAATGAATGCTCTCGATTGCCTCCAGAATTTGCCTTCCAAGTCGTAGCATGGTGCTGATCGAAAAAGTGCCCCGGGACTGGCTGCGGCGGAGATCTGCCAGGTTCCGACCCTGGGGAAACAAAGCAGAACCATTAAACACCACATGAGGACATACAAATGCTAGTATTGAGTATTAACAGTAGAACTGGTGAAGTAATATAATCAGCACTAACAGCTATTACAAAAATTAGTAGAAGGAACAGAAGCAAAGAATGGATTGTAAACGTACAAGAATAGTGAGACGTTCTACTTTCAGAAAGAACATTGGTCTGTGGGGAAAAAAACACCAGTAATATAGTAACAATGCAATCAATATTTTAATTAAAGAAAACAACTAAATGGTAGCAATCGGGTGCACAGGTCCCCTTCTTCCTAAATAGCAGTGCTCAGAAGGGGCGCTTGTCTAACATTCCCTTATACATAGCACAGGAAGCACACAAGCATGAGATATGGGGATGCATCAAGCAAATATGATTTTGGCTTGCACAAATTGGTATGGTTGCTTTAGTAATGGGAATTTATGTCCCAGAAATCTTTAGTAACCATTTCCACATCTTACGTTGGCACATACATATTACATATATTATTTATTTCATCTTAGAAACCCCTAACTTTAAGGTGACCCGGTCAACAAAAGGTTATTTCTACAAAAAAAGGGCAGAAAGTAAAGAAGAGGCCTTT